>NC_069717.1:328325-335825 GCF_027358585.1 Pangasianodon hypophthalmus
GTGTGTGTGATGGAGAAGTGTGTGTGTGATGGAGAAGTGCGTGTGTGATGGAGAAGTGTGTGTGATGGAGAAGTGTGTGTGTGATGGAGAAGTGCGTGTGTGATGGAGAAGTGTGTGTGTGTGTTGGAGAAGTGTGTGTGTGATGGAGAAGTGTGTGTGTGATGGAGAAGTGCGTGTGTGTTGGAGAAGTGTGTGTGTGATGGAGAAGTGTGTGTGTGATGGAGAAGTGCGTGTGTGATGGAGAAGTGTGTGTGTGATGGAGAAGTGTGTGTGTGTGTGTGTGTGTGTGATGGAGAAGTGTGTGTGTGTTGGAGAAGTGTGTGTGTGATGGAGAAGTGTGTGTGTGTGTGTGTTGGAGAAGTGCGTGTGTGATGGAGAAGTGTGTGTGTGATGGAGAAGTGTGTGTGTGTGTTGGAGAAGTGTGTGTGTGATGGAGAAGTGCGTGTGTGATGGAGAAGTGTGTGTGTGATGGAGAAGTGTGTGTGTGTGTTGGAGAAGTGTGTGTGTGATGGAGAAGTGTGTGTGTGATGGAGAAGTGTGTGTGTGATGGAGAAGTGCGTGTGTGATGGAGAAGTGTGTGTGTGATGGAGAAGTGTGTGTGTGTGTGTGTGTGTGTGATGGAGAAGTGTGTGTGTGTTGGAGAAGTGTGTGTGTGATGGAGAAGTGTGTGTGTGTGTGTGATGGAGAAGTGTGTGTGTGATGGAGAAGTGTGTGTGTGATGGAGAAGTGTGTGTGTGATGGAGAAGTGTGTGTGTGTGTTGGAGAAGTGTGTGTGTGATGGAGAAGTGTGTGTGTGTTGGAGAAGTGTGTGTGTGATGGAGAAGTGTGTGTGTGATGGAGAAGTGTGTGTGTGATGGAGAACGCTGGTGTTTGATGGTGAAAACTGTAATCTTCTCTCAGAATAAACGAACACTGTGGATAAACAGCTCGTGTCTCCTTGTCGATGGAGGTCTGTAGATCCCGTAGCTACGTGTCCAGCGTTTATTTTTGCTAACGTTTTCCCGACGCGGTCAGCAGCAGCGGAGAGTCGTGAAGCTGCGCAGGAGCAGTAACAGGATGGAGCGCTCTGCGTTACCGCGGTTTCAGTTTGTACCTGCAGGATGCTGTTAATATTAAACACCACACTCTGATGTACGACTCCTTCGACCCGAGGCTCTTCACTGCAGCAGAATGCAGATGCACACAGCGTTACTCAGCACCATCTCTTCTAACAGCTACAGGAGATTCACCAAAGCCTCCAACACTACATGAGTATGGATGTTTTTATTATTATTATTATTTCTCCTTTAAATATTGATATATTTATTGCTATCAGTGGGATTGAGATTGAGAGAAATCCATGAGTGAGCTTATTATGGCCTCCAAAGATACAGTCAGGTCCATAAGTATTTGGACAGTGACACAACATTCGTACTGCGAAAGCAACCCAAGAGCTTTGAAGTGGAATGTTGTGAATGTCCGAGTCAGTCACCTGACCTCAGCACAACTGAGCTGCTTTTCACTTCCTGAAGACAAACCTGAAGGCAGAAAGACCCACAAACAAGCAGCAACTGAAGGCTCCAGGGAGGAAACTCAGCATGTGGTGATGTCCATGGACTCCAGACTTCAGGCAGACATTTACTGTAAAGGATTTACATCCAAGTATTAAAGATAATCCTAATATTTATGATTGTTAGTTTGTCCAATTACTTTTGAGCCTGTGAAAATGGAGGGACTCTGTAAAAAATGGCTGTAATTCCTAAACAATTAATGCAATATTTTTGAATTAAAGCTGAAAGTCTACACTTCAATCACATCTTGATTGCTTCATTTAATTACAGTCGTGGAGATGTACAGAGACAAAACTAGGAAAATTGTGTCACTGTCCAAATACTTATGGACCTGACTGTATTTCCAGAATCCTCAAAAGACTTCCATTTGTGCTGAAACAGTGATACACTCTCCCACTGTTACACAGAGGAGCTCTGATCACATTAAGGGGCCCGAGCCAGGTAAGAAGTGTGTACTGTACTGTACTGGATCAGAAAACTCACGTTTGTATAAAGTCAGCTACTGAACTGGTCAATTTTATTTGGGGTTTGAAGCTCAGGAAGCCCCTCATGCTGATTTACGTGGATAAGGTGGGCTGGAACCTGGCACAAAGACGCAGATGTTAAAGGAAGCTTCTTGGAAAGAGAGCAGCAGTGGAGGTTCCTGAGCAGACGTGTGCTTCCTTATCTGCTCCAGGGTTATTGTTTCATAAATTACATAAATTATTAGAGCACCCGATACAGAGCGCCTGAGCTTTCCTTCATTTGTTTAAAAGACGTGTCAGATGAGGTGAGGAGAGAGAGAAGGAGAGGAGAGGCAGAATCTCTCTCTTCCTCCCACAGTGTTCCCCTTTCCTCAGCCGCATACAGGAATTCTCTCCTTCATGGAGATCGAAGGTTTATGAAGGTTGCTGTTAGATGAAATGTACGCTGAGGGCCTGATAAATCTCCGAAACGTTGCCAAGCACGGGCTGGGCATCGAGAGCGGCCCTTCCCATGAGTCTAGCTATGGAGAACATGTAGCTAGCAAGAAGCAAAGCTGATGAAAACTCAAACACAGAGTAGAACAGATCTGCTCATCATACTTAACATACTTAACTTCATCCAGAACATTATGTAAATTATTGGTTGTTGGATTGATTGGTGTGTGTTACAGTTACATTTCAGTTAGTCGTGCGCTCTGAGCAGTAAAACAGGATCAATAATGTTAAATTTATGCTGAAATATTTTAGAAAGTAAAGTTTATTTCCTGTAATGTTAATAGATATTGAGGTATTTTACATACATTTGTAAGTTTTATGGTCAAATGCATTTAATTTGAGATATATATATGTGTGTGTGTGTGTGTGTATGTGTGTGTGTATAGTGTACTAAGTGTTTTGTTAACTGTAGTATATTTCGAGTGTGTTTATAAAGACATCTTTATGAAACATGTGAAAAAATACCCTTAGCATTGAGACACGATGTATCCTGTAGTGAAAAGCTGTAATTAACATGGGGAAATTGTTGGTAAATTTTCAGTAGCCGGATGATAATTAGCAGTTTTAGCATTAGCAATGGTACATATTAGGAGTTAGATGATAAACTCCAAGGTTCTTAACTGGAGCTTTAAGTTTAATAAACTAGCGTGTAATCAGCACCTGACTGCGATCATCAACACTTCGGGTTTTCACAAGAGTTTAGAAGAAGAGAGTTTCTTTGTGTCCAAAATTTCTGTCTTTAACAATTTTCTTGCTCAATCATGTTTCATTGCTGTAGAAGTGAAATGCAGCATCACGCGGGTTAATTACGTGTCCATATATGGATATAAATGGAGTTTAACAGAGGACCTAAACTAGAAACCTGTGGGACACCGTATTTTACTTTTTTTTAGCTTTGGAAAAAATCTCCATTAATGCTAACATCCTGCTTTAACAATATCATTATTGTGTCGTGGTCCATAGTGTCAAGTCCAACAGAACCAAAACAGAACCATGGAGACAGTCTGAGGCGAGCAGCAGATCACTGACTGCTTTATCCAGCGCTGATTCTGTACTGCGATGATTCCAGAAACCAGATTATAAAACATCATGTTTGTTATTCGAGTGTGTGTGTGTGTGTGTGTGTGTGTGTGCGTGCGTGATAACAGGTTAAACGTGTGGCCACGTTTTATATGTGCGTGCACAGCTGATCACGTTTGAAGGTGGAAAAATGCACTCGTTTTGTCGTGCACTCCTTCGCTGTGATTTAGGAGTGATGATGTCATCACCGGGCGATGTTGGTGGCTCATTGGAGAGCATTGACCTGTCAATCATTCTGAGGCGGGGTGACATTCTTGTAAAGAACAGTGTGTTTTTAAAATCCACACGGTCTGTCCAGCTGGATTCATAATCTTTTACAGAATACACTGCACGAGCTGTGTTAATTGTGGATGTTTGTGATGAGTTAGTTGTAAAGGATTGATGCTTTTTTCAGCATAAAACAAAAAACATTTTCTTCCTGTGACCCAGAATGTGTTATGCCTCACTTAGGGAGGAATTCAATTCAATTCAATTCAATTTTATTTTCAATTTTTAACAATGAACATTTTCACAAAGCAGCTTTACAGAAATAAATACATTCTGGATATAAATTTTAAATTTATAAATTTATTGCTTTAGCAAAGAAACACTTTTAATTTCCATCATTTAAGACATAAATCACAATTCTTACTCATTCACAAACAAAACCATGAAATCAGAAGCATCAAAGTGACATTCAACATTATTTTTGTAAATAAAACACCCATATATGGTCATAAATGGAGAATAATAGCAAGCCTACAACCCAACGCTGTGGAACTCCGGACTGTACTTTTCTATTTTACTTTTCTTTCACACACACAGTGTTTACTGAGTTTGAACAGAACCCTGGTGTGTTCTCAGTCCGTACTGAATCGACTCTGAATCGACTCTGAATCGACTCACTGCAGGAAGTGAATCAAACATGCCGTGTGTTTTGGGTGGCAACGTTTTGTTTTTATTTTGTAGTTTTTTTGCAAGCTGCTAAACTGAACCAAAGCACAGAGCCGTAGTGCTGCAGAAATCACATGGTCTGAAGATTTAGAGAAAATAAGTGTGCAGTGAGAAACCAAACCAGTGAGCAAAGATTTCACTCTCAGACTCGACAAACGGACCAAAGGGAGAGAAAGCACACTCAGGTTGTGAAGAATTGTCTTTAATGCTAACGTCGGCTAATCCACGTGTGTTTTCCAGCTTCTACGATTCTGACGTGCGGATTTGCTCTGGTTGCTAAACTTACACACTGACTCCAATTCCTGTTAGCAAACTTCAGACACCAAACACATTTTTTCTTATCAGCTACATTTGGGGTAAAAATATTCGATTTTTGTCCAAATTGTCACTTTAAAGTCGAAGGAAGTTAAAGGAAGTGAACTCAGCGAATCGTTTAATCATAAATCAAACGTCGTAAATATCTTATCGTTATGTGGAATATGCAGATGCATAAATCACGTATGACAGATGTTCCGGTTTATAGTGGTGGCTGTACATTTCTCTCTCTCTCTCTCTCTCTCTCTCTCTCTCTCTGTGTGTGTGTGAGTGTGTGTGTGTGTGTGTGTGTGTGAGTGTGTATGTGTGTGTGTGTGTGTGTGTGTATGGAGTTTGGCTGGAATTGCATCCTCCGTGCAGAACAAATCTATAAAACAGCAGCTCTCTTTCTCTCTCAACAAAACTGCTTCCACATGTGTGTTTTTCCACGCACACACAGAGAGAGAGAGAGAGAGAGACAGAAAGAGAGAGAGGTAGAAGGAGAGAGAGAGAGACAGAAAGAGAGAGAAAGAGACAGAGAGACAGTGTGAAAGAGAGATAGAGAAAGAGAGGGAGAGAGAGAGGTAGAAGGAGAGAGAGACAGTGAAAGAGAGAGAAAGAGACAGAGACAGAGAGACAGTGTGAAAGAGAGAGAGAGAAAGAGAGGGAGAGAGAAGGAGAGAGAGAGAGACAGTGAAAGAGAGAGAGAGAGTGAGTGAGAGAAAAGAGAAGTTTTTATACGTTATTTAACGCTGTTTCATTCACTCTGTTTTCTGTGCCGTGATGTTTACGCCTCACTGATATGAAATGAAATAGAAGAGTGAATTCTGTAGAGCTCAATGGAACTGAACTGTGAGACTCAGGAAGTAAAAGTGCTGTTCAGAATTTACGTCAGAATTTTCAGCGATATTTTAGACCTGATAAGATTAGCTATGAGATAAAAAAGTGCTTAATCTCCAGAATGCTGCACTTCAGCACCCAGAATCCCACAGAGAAATCCACCAATCAGAGACATCGCTGTAACCATGGACAACGATGATTGTTGAAGAGATTTTTTGTGAGAACGCGGAGCTTAATAATAACAAGCAGCAACAGACTAAAAGTGGAGGGAAAGCGATTCAGTGACATCATTTGCAATGCATTATGGGAAGATAATAAGTACACACGCTTTTATACTGCTTTATTTCTTAATCTTCTTGAAGCTGTTTGGTTTGTTTCAGTGCTTTAAACTCTTTATTGAAGATTTTAAGAATTTTATAAAAAGGTTTAAGGAGAAAATGAGGCAGTAGCTCAACTACACTAATGTCACATCTTCTGCTAATTACAAACGATAATCAAAAGGAGCTTCTGCACTGAGTTGGAATCAGTGATGATCCTCAAATTGGATCAGGAGCTCTGAAATCCAGCGCCTGAACCTTTCAGGGTTCCCCGACTCCCACCTCACCTCAGCTCATTAGTAAATCCTTCCTGATCTGGGTCAGGTGAGATGGGAGTCAGGAAACCCTGAAACTCTGCAGGTCAGTCGATCATCTACGCTGGAGCTGAGGAACTCGATGATGCTCTTCAATTTACACTCATTCCACAAAATCCAGGACTAACAACTACAGAATACACAAGGTCTCTCAGGTGGCACTCAACCGAGAACCATACAGAAGACATCTCCATCAGCAAGAAGTTCAGAAGATCTCTGAAAGATGTGCAAGTAAATAGAGGAGTGGACATTTCTTCTGGCCATCAGACCCTTGTGAACCAGCTGAAACTGAAGAAGAACTGGACTGGAAGACCAACACAATACCAATGCCTCAGCTAGGGCTCTTCTAGGAGAAGTTCATCCCACCAGCTTGGTGCCAGAACAGAGAAGAGCCTTGATGCAGATCTTCCTTGTACCCTGAGAGATGGTGGGTCGAGTGGAGCAGAGCTAGAGGATCAGAGCTAGGTGTGATACTACCAAGGCAGCAGAACTTGCAGAAGCACTCAAGGAAGATCTGGAAACCGCTGTTACATGCTGCATCCACTGTTTGAGAAGGTCTGGGAAGAAGAGCAGAGGCTTTCAGACTGGAAGGTGTGCTACCTTATTAGAGTCTCTGAAGCCTGGTTTGTACTCGGCACGTGATTTTGCGCGTGCGAGCAGAAAAGCGTACTTTATCTACATCTGGAAGATTAGAGTGATGTCCACTAGACGGCGCATCTGAGAAAACGTTCCTGTACGTCTGGTTTTCAAGACAAACTGTAAAATGTTTATCCTTTTCCTGCACAGTGCCATTAAACACACTGAAGAGCTCCATTAAAAAGTATTTAATAATCTAGAAAATGGTACATACGACAGTAAGTGTCTCGAGACATGAAGCTAGCTTGTTTAGTCAGGAGCAGATCCAGTGTCACATGGTGCTGTACTGCCCCCTCTCTGTTTCTGTTGGTATTGCAGCACATGGACACGTAGCACTAATTCCTGAGGACGTGCTCAAGCGACGCTCCAGATACATGTGGCAGCCATCTTGCATACACGTGAGCATAGTTTACACGTAAGCGCAATCTCTGGGAATGTTTTCTGTGGGATCCTGAGCAAGATACAGAACCAGGTTGCACTCAGCTTTCACAGAGATAGATCCGGTACAGACCAGATCACTACGCCGAGCATCAGATCACTATACTGAGCGTCAGATCACTATACTGAGCATCAGATC
>NC_069717.1:348325-363325 GCF_027358585.1 Pangasianodon hypophthalmus
TCGCTTAAACGTACAGACGCCGCGCTCGCTTAAACGTACAGACGCCGCGCTCGCTTAAACGTACAGACGCGGCGCTCGCTTAAACGTACAGACGCGGCGCTCGCTTAAACGTACAGACGCCGCGCTCGCTTAAACGTACAGACGCAGCACTCGCTTAAACGTACAGACGCCGCACTCGCTTAAACGTACAGACGCCGCACTCGCTTAAACGTACAGACGCATCACTCGCTTAAACGTACAGACGCATCACTCGCTTAAACGTACAGACGCCGCACTCGCTTAAACGTACAGACGCGGCACTCGCTTAAACGTACAGACGCGGCACTCGCTTAAACGTACAGACGCGGCACTCGCTTAAACGTACAGACGCATCACTCGCTTAAACGTACAGACGCATCACTCGCTTAAACGTACAGACGCCGCACTCGCTTAAACGTACAGACGCGGCACTCGCTTAAACGTACAGACGCGGCACTCGCTTAAACGTACAGACGCGGCACTCGCTTAAACGTACAGACGCCGCACTCGCTTAAACGTACAGACGCGGCACTCGCTTAAACGTACAGACGCGGCACTCGCTTAAACGTACAGACGCGGCACTCGCTTAAACGTACAGACGCATCACTCGCTTAAACGTACAGACGCAGCACTCGCTTAAACGTACAGACGCCGCACTCGCTTAAACGTACAGACGCGGCGCTCGCTTAAACGTACAGACGCGGCGCTCGCTTAAACGTACAGACGCGGCGCTCGCTTAAACGTACAGACGCGGCGCTCGCTTAAACGTACAGACGCCGCGCTCGCTTAAACGTACAGACGCCGCGCTCGCTTAAACGTACAGACGCGGCGCTCGCTTAAACGTACAGACGCGGCGCTCGCTTAAACGTACAGACGCCGCGCTCGCTTAAACGTACAGACGCCGCGCTCGCTTAAACGTACAGACGCCGCGCTCGCTTAAACGTACAGACGCCGCGCTCGCTTAAACGTACAGACGCCGCGCTCGCTTAAACGTACAGACGCAGCGCTCGCTTAAACGTACAGACGCAGCACTCGCTTAAACGTACAGACGCCGCACTCGCTTAAACGTACAGACGCAGCACTCGCTTAAACGTACAGACGCAGCACTCGCTTAAACGTACAGACGCCGCACTCGCTTAAACGTACAGACGCATCACTCGCTTAAACGTACAGACGCCGCACTCGCTTAAACGTACAGACGCCGCACTCGCTTAAACGTACAGACGCCGCACTCGCTTAAACGTACAGACGCAGCACTCGCTTAAACGTACAGACGCCGCACTCGCTTAAACGTACAGACGCCGCACTCGCTTAAACGTACAGACGCGGCACTCGCTTAAACGTACAGACGCCGCACTCGCTTAAACGTACAGACGCAGCACTCGCTTAAACGTACAGACGCCGCACTCGCTTAAACGTACAGACGCGGCACTCGCTTAAACGTACAGACGCGGCGCTCGCTTAAACGTACAGACGCGGCGCTCGCTTAAACGTACAGACGCGGCGCTCGCTTAAACGTACAGACGCCGCACTCGCTTAAACGTACAGACGCCGCACTCGCTTAAACGTACAGACGCCGCACTCGCTTAAACGTACAGACGCGGCGCTCGCTTAAACGTACAGACGCCGCACTCGCTTAAACGTACAGACGCATCACTCGCTTAAACGTACAGACGCCGCACTCGCTTAAACGTACAGACGCCGCACTCGCTTAAACGTACAGACGCCGCACTCGCTTAAACGTACAGACGCAGCACTCGCTTAAACGTACAGACGCCGCACTCGCTTAAACGTACAGACGCGGCGCTCGCTTAAACGTACAGACGCATCACTCGCTTAAACATACAGACGCCGCACTCGCTTAAACGTACAGACGCCGCACTCGCTTAAACGTACAGACGCCGCACTCGCTTAAACGTACAGACGCGGCACTCGCTTAAACGTACAGACGCCGCACTCGCTTAAACGTACAGACGCGGCACTCGCTTAAACGTACAGACGCATCACTCGCTTAAACGTACAGACGCAGCACTCGCTTAAACGTACAGACGCCGCACTCGCTTAAACGTACAGACGCGGCGCTCGCTTAAACGTACAGACGCGGCGCTCGCTTAAACGTACAGACGCAGCACTCGCTTAAACGTACAGACGCCGCACTCGCTTAAACGTACAGACGCCGCACTCGCTTAAACGTACAGACGCAGCACTCGCTTAAACGTACAGACGCAGCACTCGCTTAAACGTACAGACGCAGCACTCGCTTAAACGTACAGACGCCGCACTCGCTTAAACGTACAGACGCCGCACTCGCTTAAACGTACAGACGCCGCACTCGCTTAAACGTACAGACGCAGCACTCGCTTAAACGTACAGACGCATCACTCGCTTAAACGTACAGACGCCGCACTCGCTTAAACGTACAGACGCCGCACTCGCTTAAACGTACAGACGCCGCACTCGCTTAAACGTACAGACGCGGCGCTCGCTTAAACGTACAGGCGCAGCACTCGCTTAAACGTACAGACGCCGCACTCGCTTAAACGTACAGACGCCGCACTCGCTTAAACGTACAGACGCAGCACTCGCTTAAACGTACAGACGCAGCACTCGCTTAAACGTACAGACGCCGCACTCGCTTAAACGTACAGACGCCGCACTCGCTTAAACGTACAGACGCAGCACTCGCTTAAACGTACAGACGCCGCACTCGCTTAAACGTACAGACGCGGCACTCGCTTAAACGTACAGACGCAGCACTCGCTTAAACGTACAGACGCAGCACTCGCTTAAACGTACAGACGCAGCACTCGCTTAAACGTACAGACGCCGCACTCGCTTAAACATACAGACGCCGCACTCGCTTAAACGTACAGACGCCGCACTCGCTTAAACGTACAGACGCCGCACTCGCTTAAACGTACAGACGCAGCACTCGCTTAAACGTACAGACGCAGCACTCGCTTAACTCTATAACACTAATCGCACTAGCACTAATCCCTGCTCTGAGCCGCTAATCATCATTAGAGTTATCGCTAACGTTAGCTGGCTAGCATGTTGCTAAGCTACTCGCTATTGTCCAAAGGCATTTTCCCACCTGACCACTGAGTAATATTACCACTTACAGGGTACCACGCAGGTTTAGTTAGTTAGTTAGTTACTTTTATTGTCCACAAAGTGGAAATTTGTCTTTGGCTTCAACATACAGTATAAACAAGGACATCAACACAACAACCTAAAAAAACAACAAAGCAAAAGTATAAAAAACACAGTATAAAAATCTAAAACTCAAATATACTTTATTATATATTATTATTATCTTACTGCAGTTCATTCTGTAATTAAACACTAATTAATGCGAGTGTGTGTTTGGTTACATTTATACAAATATCAGTTAAACCTGCTGTGTTAATGAACAGCTTACTGATTGAGTATTCATGCTGGAGTTCTTTCATTAATATTAATTAATGTTAATTAATGTTAATAAAAAATATAAATGACAGGAAATGTATAGAATCGTATTAGTTTAATTTTGGGATAATTGTTTAATAAAAATAAGTTGAGACAGAAAGATGAAGAGAAATGATAAATATGAATTTATTAATTAATTTTAGTTTATATCAATTTATTATTTCATGTTTTTTATTTTACATGATGTAGTTTATAAAGCTAATTTAACATGTAAATATGCTTTAATTAAATACAGTGATTTAGTCTGTAATCTAAAGTACGCAGTAATGCGGAAACTAACAGGTTTGTTCAGCGCCACAGTGCAGTAAATACCCAGATCTTAATATGTAATAAAGTAGTAATAATGCGATATAACTGCTGTGTAGTTTATAAGTCAGATATGTAAATCAGTTGGAAAGATTTTTTAGCTTTATTTCAGCATTTAATGCTAAAAAAAACCTTACGTTATTAAAAATCAAAGATAAGTTCAGATCACAAATGTGTAATAATGCCTGGAATAAATGATTAAAAATGTACCTAAACATAGACAGTTATTAATAAGATAATCCCAAAATATAAATATTAGCTTCAGGTTCTAAAGTATAAATAAAGTATAAAAATAATTTTATGTGATATATATATATATATATATATATACATTTTTTACTAGTACACATTACTATTATAACAACAACAACAACATGTTTATCCAATAAAGAATAATTTCAGAACTGAAGCCTAAAATGCTACTCAAAATACACAACAATATAATTATATTATTACATATTTGCATATAAAATACTAGTTAATCATCACACTGTAAATTAAAGCACTTCCTGCTTAACGCTGCTGGGTCTCTGATTGTGTTTCAGTGTTTATAAATACAGGAGAAACACCAGCGCTTTATTAACTCATTAACTCACTGATTTACTGCAAACTGCAGTGTGTGTGTGTGTGTGTGTGTGTGTGTGTGTGTTGGTCCCTCTATGGTTCTGGAGGTGGGCCAAAGTATGACAACATTTCCCGCTCAGACAAACACACACACACACACACACACACACACACACACAGAATACAGTACTTATAAACACACAAACACACTGTGTTCAATTGAATTTTATTTATATGCATTTAACAATGGATATTGTTACAATTTTTATATTTAGTTCCCTGATGAGCAAGTCAGAGGCAGCAGTGGCAGTGAAAATCTCCCTGAGATGACAAGACGAAGAAAACATGAGAGGAACCAGACCGTGTTAAAAGGATCTTCGGTTCGAGTTTTAACTTTCAGTCTATTGTAGCAACGTGAAGTTATTAACTGTTCAACGATTGAGACTTGAACATAAACTGTTTTTAGCAAGTGCAGACTTTATGCTATCTAAGGAAGAACGTCATCTTTGCATCTAACATCTTTAGGGTTTCTGTGAAGTACCATCCACAGACATCTCATGGTGATCTTTAGTCTTTCCATGCAGGCCACAGCTAGTGATTTTCAGGTGAACAAGGCTTTAAGAAGAAGTAGGGCATCAAGATGGATCAGGCAGGTCCGGAGGGCAGAAGGAGGCAGGATCACTGGTATCTCATCAGGAGGGAGGGAACGAGAGAGGAAGAAAGAGAGGAACACAGATTATTCCTGTAATGGTTTAAGATGGTATAATGGTACATTGTGTGCAGAGTGCAAGCAGGGACTCTGGCAAGACTAGCTATGACAGCAAAAGTAAAAGGGAGAGCCAGAAGCTAACACACATTCAGTGCTTTATAGGTCAACAGTAGTACTTTATAATCAATGAAATTTGACTGGGAGCCAATGCAGTGTGGATAAGATAGGGGTGATGTGGTCATATCTTCTGGCTCTATTAAGGACTCTCGCTGCTGCATTCTGCAAACTGGAGCTTGTTTGTGCTCCTACTGGGAGTCAAAAATCACACCAAGGTCTTTTACTGCTGCACGTGATGAAACAGAAAGACCATCCAGAGTTATTATGTAATCAGAAAGCTTACTTCTAGCTGCATGTGGTCCTAGTACAAGTACTTCTGTCTTGTCAGAATCAAGTAAAAGGAAGTTAATAAACATCCAGTTTCTAATGTCTTTTACACATTCCTCAACTTTATTAAGCTGGTGTCTGTCATCTGGCTTTGCTGAAACATACAACTGTGTGTCATCAGCGTAACAGTGGAAGCTAATACCATGTTTATGAATAATTTTACCCAGAGGTAGCATATATAGAGAAAAGAGCAGTGGGCCTAAAACAGAGCCTTGCGGGACACCAAACTTTACCTTAGTATGAGAAGAGAAGTCACCATTTACGTTTACAAACTGATAACGATCAGTCAAATAAGACCTGAGCCAGGAAAGGGCTGTTCCCTTACTACATGCCTACTACATTTTCCAGTCTATCGAGGAGAATAGCATGATCAATGGTATCAAAAGCTGCACTAAGGTCAAGCAGCACCAGCAAGGAGACACAACCCTGATCAGAGGCCAGTAGTAGGTCATTTACCACTTTAACCAGTGCTGTCTCTGTGCTATGATGAGGCCTAAATCCTGACTGATACATTTCATGAATGTTATTCCTATGTAAGTGTGAGCATAGCTGCTGTGCTACAACCTTTTCTAGGATCTTGGAGACAAAGGGGAGGTTTGATATTGGTCTATAGTTAGACAGCTGACAGGGGTCAAGGTCAGATTTTTTAATCAGGGGTTTGATAACTGCTTATTTAAAGGATTTAGGTACATAGCCAATGCTAAGGGAAGAACTGATTATTTGTACACACACCATCAAACACTAAACACATGCTATTCACCACAAACACACACCAACCATCAAACCACATCATAAACCACCAAATATATTAATAATCACCAACACACACACACACACACACAAACTATCCACTAACATTTTCCATATAAACAACAGCTTGAACCCCATTTGTTTTTATTTACTTAATGTGGGTTTTGGTTCCATTTAAGAAATTTTTCACCCCATAGAGTTTTTTTTACATTGTGGAGACATGTTTCACTCTGTGGGGGGATTTTCTTTACCCCATTGGGAGATTTTTTACCCCCTGGAGAGATCCTTCATGCTGTATGCAGGACTTTTTATCCTGTGTGGGGAATTTTTCACCCCATGCCGGGATCTTTTACCCTGTAGAGGGAGATTTTTCCCCTGTGTGGCTCCAACCTGAGCTTTCAGGCCTCACGCTGGAGTTCCTCGGCTCTGAATAGCTGATGCTTTGTGTGTGTGTGTGTGTGTGTATGTGTGTGTGTGTATGTGTGTGTGTGTGTGTGTGTGTCCCTGCAGCTGGAGAACATATTTCAAACGTCCAAGAGGCACGAAATGAAAAAAGAGGGAACGAATGGAAGATAGAATGAGATCCCCTTCTCTCTCTGCTCTATTCACACCACATACAATATGACGGGTAGTGTGTGTGTGTGTGTGTGTGTGTGTGTGTGTGTGTTAGACCTCCTGAGGAGACACTACCCTCATCTTCTCTTCTCCAGCTGTGTTTTTGAAGCAGAGAAGAGAACAGAAAGGGAAGGGGAAGAATGAGCGTACACTACACAAGTGTAAGACATGCTAGTCCCGTCTCTTCAGCACTAATAAACACCACGTCGCATTTTCTCTTCACTCTGAAGTGTAATTTATGGGTTAGCAAACACAAAAAACACAAAACCAGAACTGAGTAGATAAAATGCAGATCATTCGTCTTAAACATCTACAGCGGAGAGGAAGAAACATCACAACACAACCTTCAGCTCGTTTAATATTCATTTTAAATTCTGTTTCTGTTAAAAATCTTCATCCATCTGAATTAAACTCTGATTTGTATTAAAGCTGTGCTTCTTCAAAAACATATTCAAACTACTGTTCTAATTAGAAATTATAGAAAATATACACATTCATTTCAATTTTACTTGTGCATCATCTATACAGCATCATTTCTTCTAATTACTGGGAATCTTTGGAAGATTGTGTGACATCTATTGTTAAAAGCTCTAGAAATAAAACTGAATAGCTATTTGCTCCTTGATTTATATGGTGATGTCAAATATGACACAGAAAGTCCAAGACTTTAATGTAAGTGTGAAATATCCCATCATCATTATTATTCACATGGTTTCAGGTGATTAGAGAAATGTTTCAGCATTGAGAAATCTAACATCGTTAGTATTACAGAGTAAATATCAGCAACACTTTTTCATGTACATTGTAAAGATGTGAAATGTAGAAGGTGAAAAGGTTTTGACAGGAAAAATTCTTCTGTTATGTATTAATTTTCATCACATATCAGGATTGATGTTCTTAAGACGTCTTGGTCTTGGGAACACATTACCCTGACCTGTTCCGCTCTCAAGTATGCTCCTGATAATTCCTCAACTCAAAACTGTACTTACTGTAAGGTTTACTATCTGTTCATGAGAGACTTTCCACCGTGAGCTGTGTAATCTTGGTGACATACAGCTACAGCTCCATCACACTGTGGATTCTGTCTGCATAAGTGTCAAGCATCACGTCAAAAACTCGGTCAGTGCTCGCTGTCATCATCAGTAACTCCTTTACGAAGGTCAGCATCGTGGCCAAAAGTTCTAAAAGTTCTACTAGAATACAGCGTGTTCTCCTGCGTCCGATCCGAAATCTGGGTTCTCAGTGCAGTTTGTAGCACCGGAGCGATGGATTCAGGAGCAGTCCAGCGCAGATCAGATTCTCCACACACACACACACACACACGAGTGTGTAATAATAAAACAAAGTCAAATTAAACTACACACACATTAGCAATCAGAAATAACAGAGCACAAAGTAAAACCTGATCATCAGCCGTGATTAACCGAGTCCAAGCACATTCATAACAAATCCTAGCAAATCACACACAATGTTAACACACAGGTGCACGCTGTGACATCCGCGTTTTTATCTCCCATCGAAACATGAAAATCATGAAAGTGGAGTTTTAAATTTTTTGAAAAGCTTCATTTACAGTGACACAAACACACAGCTGGGATGTGAGGCCAAAACGCACAAAACACTACGCTTTAAAAAATAACTGTATACAATGAAACTTGCTGTAGGCAGCAAAATGCACAAACATCTTTAACTTGTGTTTATTTTATCGCTTGCATACCCATAAAGTGGATGGAAACTTAGCTCATGGTAAACTGTGTGTCTTGAGGAAATGGAGAAAAGAGGAATAAAGATTTATCTTTACGATTAGAAATCTATCCTCAGTGCACTAATGTGGTTATTGTAATTTTTTTTTTTACATCTTGCAATAAAATCCTGTTTGCTTTGTTTCAACACTTTTCATAGAAACAATGGCCGTAAACTCTGCATGTGTGTGTGTGTGTGTGTGTGTGTGTGTGTGTGCGTGTTTAAATTCCACGCTTTATGATGCTGAGCCTGTTCTTCACACACCAGCACAATAACTCCAGTGTCCCAAAGAATAATCATTTAATATTTATGTCTTCAGGGAAATACTTTTCAACAGACCTTTACTTTTCCCTCTTCCTTACACCTGCTGTGCTCACACACACACACACACACACACACACACACACACACACACACACGGTTTCTGGACAGTGATAAGTCACAGTACAGGGCCAGAAGCTCGGCTGCATTACATCATGTTCAGGATATTTGATATTTGAGCGGAGACTGGGGAGTTCCACACTCAAACACGAGGAAGATCTCATTTCTGTTTCTCTCTGTTTCTCTCTGTTTTTCCTCCTCTCGTCATCGGAATTCACTCTCAACATAATTTGTGCCATGTTGTAATTTGGTGAAACCATGCAGAGACACAGTACTGCTAAAACAAAAACAGAATAAACTGGTGTAGGAATAAATCAGATAAGATCAGTTAGAATGGTATTTAACCCACGGAACGCTCCAGTTTTGTCCTGTTCCACCCTGAACATTAACCTGTGTGGATCTGTGCTTCTGTGTTTGATTGTATAGTCCTAGCTCCTGTACTCCGTCTTCTTGATCCCCAAATATTAGGATTAATGTCTACACAGTTGTCAGCCATTTTAAGTCTCCATTGCAGAGCCCAGCTGAAGGCTTTATTACAGCAATGACCTATAGCTTATAGCTCCACCAGCTGCTGTTCTGGCACCAGTGTCTCCACCATCAAACCCATACCAGTGCCTGCCAAGGAATCCCTCCAGAGTCACCCATGGTAGTCCTGACATCCCTACTGATGGTCCTACAATACAAACATCACTTCTCATCAGTCCTATGGTTTCACTCTTGCCTGTTGGTGGTTCTGTGTTCACACTGTGGTCCCCATCATGTCTTCCAGTAGTGATCCTGCGTCTCCAGCTTTGCCTGTTGGTGGTTCTTTGTTTCCTGACCCATGTGGTCCTGCAGTCCCATACTCACCTCCCAGTGGTCATGCAATCCCAGCCTTGCGTTCTGGTGGTCCTGCTGTCCCAGACTTGATTTACTGTAGTCTTGGGGTTTCAGACTTACCTCCCATGGTCACATAGTCCCAGGCTCGATATCCTGTAGTCCTGGAGTGCCAAACTCACCTTCCAGAGGTTATGTAGTTCTCACCGCATAGCCTCTGGAAGGTGTTTTCTGCCCTGTTTTCTGCCCTGTTTTCTGCCTTGCCTCCTGGTGGTCCTGGGTCTCCAGTATAGTCTGCTGGTGGTCCTGTGGTGGCAGACCACACAATTTGTAGGTGAGCAAAAGTACAGGCACAGATAGTCTTAAAGTAAATGTTGTTGTTCTTCTTCTTTCGGCTGCTCCCATCAGGGGTCACCACAGCGGATCATTGGTCACTGGGACTGGCACTGGGAGTGCACTGTCTTGTGCAACCCCATTGGCAGGAGTTGGGTCCCTGGCCTGGAATCGAACCCAGTAGAGCTGTGGCCTAACCACTAGTCCTCCAGGGACCCAGATAGTCTTAAAGTAAATAACACTTAATATTTGGTTGCATATCCCTTGCTTGCAATAACTGCATCAAGCCAGTGAATGAATGACATCACCAAACTGTTGCATTCTTCTTCTGTGCTGCTTTTGCAGGTTTGTAGCAGCAGCTTCTTTCAGTTGTTGTTAGTTTTGGGGGGTTTCTCCCTTCAGTCTCCTCTTCAGGAGGTGAAATGCTGCTCAGTTGGGTTAAGGTCTGCTGATGGACTTGGCCAGTCTAAAACCTTCCACTTTTTCCCCTGATGAAGTGTTTTGTTGTGTTGCAGTGTGTTTTGGGTCGTTGTCTTGCTGCATGATGAAGTTCCTCCCAATTAGATTGGATGCATTTCCCTCTAAATTGGCAGACAGAATGTTTCTGTAGACTTCTGAATTCATTCTGCTGCTACCATCATGAGCTCCATCATCAATAAAGATTAGTGAGTCTGTTCCAGAAGCAGCCATGCAAGCCCAAGCCATGACGCTACCTCCACCATGCTTCACCCATGAGCTTGTATGTTTTGGATCATGAGCAGATCCTTTCTTTCTCCACACTTTGGCCTTTCCATCACTTTGGTAGAGGTTCGTCTTGGTTCCAGAACTTTTGTGGATCATCTCTGTATTTGTCTGTGAATTCCTTCTGATTCTTACTGCTGATGAGAGGATTGCATCTTATGGTACGGCCTCTATATTTCTGCTCGTGAAGTCTTCTTCAAATGATGGATTGTGAAACCTTCACCTCTGCCTGAGGTTGTTGGTGATGTCATTTGTTTTTGGGTTTTTTCACAGCTCTCACAATGTTTCTGTCATTAGCTGCTGTTGTTTCCTCAGCTGATCTGTTCCATGTCTGGTTGTTAGTGCACCAGTGGTTTCTTTCTTTTTCAGGACATTCCAGATTGTTGTATTGGCTATTTCCAATGCTTGTGCAATGACTCTGATAGATTTTCTCTCTTTTCTCAGCTTCAAAATGGTTTACTTTTCTTCCATAGACAGCTCTGT
Source organism: Pangasianodon hypophthalmus (assembly GCF_027358585.1). Lineage (NCBI taxonomy): Eukaryota > Metazoa > Chordata > Actinopteri > Siluriformes > Pangasiidae > Pangasianodon > Pangasianodon hypophthalmus. Next base: position 359,697 of record NC_069717.1, read on the forward strand.
GGTCTTCATGTTGGTTTATCCTTTTTAAGAACAAATGTTAAAACCAAGAGTAGACATTCAGAGCTATTAACTGTTTAAACACTCAATCTAACAGGACACACTTGAGCAACAAGAAACGCCTGTCAGTCACACCTGTCATGTCCCAATATTTTTGATCACTTGAAAAATAGGTGGTTCAAACAAAAGCTGCCATGTACTAAGTTGTTTAACGCGTCTAGATGTAAATATGAGGAAATGAAAGCTGAAATTCTGATCTATAGCCACATATTCATCTTTTGATCTCAAATCTAATGTATAGCAAAAACTAAAGAATTAGCCTTGCTAATACTTTTGGAGGGGAATGTAGGTTAATATATAGTTTACTTCAAACAATTCACCCGTTAGCAATCATGAATATACTCAAAATTTTAATATTTTTCTATGTAACAAATATAAATTTATTGATACAGTATGTGATATATAAAAGACCTCACGTCTCTTTCTCTCTTCACACACCTGCATGTATTTATTATTCCTGTGCCGATGAGAAGATGCTTTTCAGACCTCAAACCTTTTCAGAAGGTTAAAATGGCGTCTTGTTTTTTTTTTCTCCTCCATCACACTCAATGCCTTCAGTAGGGGGTTTGTTCCACACTGTGCCTATTGTGTGTTTATGTGTTAAAGCTGTTTATGGAGCGCTCGATTGTTCACTATGATGGATTCCTGAACTCGACATGAAAACCGATTTACCACTGAGACCCATATTTCTACACGAGGAAATGACTAAAGCATTCTAAGGTAAAGCGTCTGCACATTTTTCAGGTGCAATTAACACCATCACGCAGGACCTTACTAACAGTACCACACAAACGCTGTTTGTTCAGGATACATTTGTTTTTCTTGGGGAATTTTAGTCGCTCCTTCTGCAGCTGCCGTCTCAGGTGTAGCATTAAAAACTTCATAGAAGTCATACAGTGTGTCAGTGTGAAATACACAAATCTAAAATCCTGAGCTCATTAAGCACTTTAACCTCCAGAAAGATAAATAACCGAGTTTCAGTGAGACTCAATGACTCACGCTTAAGGATTAAATCATCAGGAGCATTAAACAGTATTTCTATCCTAAGTCATATTAGGAAGGAATTAAATAAGATTTAAGCTTTATCTCAACACTTTAACGATCACTCTTCCAGCCATAAATGTTTTGGACTGCAATAAGTTAATTAATTTTTTGATAAAACATAAAACACTTAAAATTTATAAACATCAATAACATTTATAATACCAATGTAAAAAGTGAAACTCGTATAAAATCTAAAATCTGAACTAAAAAGTTTGTCCATTTTAGAATATTGAAGGAACTGAAATAAAAACAGAACCAACATGTAAATGTTTTAAATACATGTAGGGAGGTTTCATTGCAGTTTAATTAATAATAAAACTTAATTAATTAATAAAAAACAATAATTAAATCATAATCTAGTTCTGTTTATGGGCCATAGAGTTAACCGAAAAAGAAGTGTCTTATGATATTTGTAACGCTATTAAAGTAAAAGAAACTGAAAATATTCTAAAACATTCATCTTCTTTTACAGAATAATTTTCTCTTATATACACATTCCATGTGATTTAGCGTGTTTTCTTCTTGAGCTGAAACTGAAGTGGAAGTGAGAAAGGAGACAGTATTGTAGAATACTTTTGGGATTTTTACCTAATTTGGAATAATTTCTTCTTATTTCAGGTTCTGTTTGCGTTTCAGTTCTATAAGAGCGCGGGAATAAAACCAGAACTGAGTTTCCACTTTATTACTAACTTGATGAGTAAAGCTAATAAACAAATACCTCAGTGTGTGTGTGTGTGTGTGTGTGTGTGTGTGTGTGTGTGTGTGTGTGAGGGAACAGTAATGCTCTGTAGAACACACAGGTGGAACCTCTATTGAAAGGAGGAACATTAATGAGGTGTTTAAAGGGCGTCTCTCTCGGTGTGGCCATCTTTATGAACACTCCCCAAATCCCCGTGTGTAAAAAAGACCTGCAGCGCGACGTCAATCACCGCATGAAGTCATCGCGATTGTGCAGCGTCTCCTCTCAATGACCTCTTTGTTTAGGGGAGAAGTGCCCTAAATTAATTGGATCAATGATTAAGAAGGAGACGTCGCGCTCCAGCGGGCAGAGACAAAGACGGCGAGCGGGGGATCGGCCTCGCATTGACACATGAATTCCAGCCATAAAGAATGAGGGAATGAGGGGAAGAATGCGGGGACGAGGCGGCCTGTGTGCGGTCCACACTCGCTATAATACACAAAAAGACAAAAAGTGTAATATGGATTTGAGAAAGTAACAGTATGTGAGGTCTCTCGCGCCAAATCCGTTCCACGATAAAGCGATAAAGCGATGGAGCGATAAAGCGATGGAGCGATGGCCTCTTTCTGCTTTTGTGCCTTTTGTCTCACACGTGGTGAAAAGATTAATCTGAAGGGAATAAATAACCGTCTCTCTCTCTCTCTCCCTCTGTCTGTCTCTCTTTCTCTCCCTCTGTCTGTCTCTCTGTCTCTCCAATTTTTTTCTCTCTCTCTCTGTCTCTCTCTCTCTGTCTCTCTCTCTCTCCCTCTGTCTGTCTCTCTGTCTCGCCGTTTCTCTCTCTCTCTCTTTCTCTCCCTCTCTCTGTCTCTCTCTGTCTGTCTGTCTCTCTCTGTCTCTGTCTCTCTCTGTCTCTGTCTGTCTCTCTCTCTCTCTCTCTCTCTCTGTACTTCGCAGTGTATCTTGTGTGTAAACGTGTAAATGTTTTCTTACGTGTAGTTTTGTGAATACAGAGGCATTTTTAAATCGTTTATCAGTTACGATGAGTAAAAAATAATATTTTATGTTCTTCCTGTTAAAACTCAATGAGTTAAAATTCATCTTTACTTAGCCTTCTTGCCTGAGCGTTAGCCGTTTTACGAAGCTCTCAAACTCTCTATCATAAAGAATTTATTTTAACCGACTTCATTTATATTCAGCGCATTCTCATTAAAATGCTAATTAGCCTATTAGCTAGCTGCAAACATCTGAGTGGTTAAAGTTCAACTTCCTGTTTGGGTTCCTGTGCAGTGTAAGGGCTCTTTATTTAATAATGTACTATAGACCATTTAGTAAGTAATAAACACTGAGTGTGTGCTGCTGTTACAGGAAAATAATCAATGACGAGGTGGTGTGATGAAGCGGAGTTACTGTTACAACGCTGCAGCTGATTATTTTCCTGTTACAGCACATCTCCGAGTGTTTTATTCCTCTTACACCACAACAATTTACCAACAATTACAAAAATATTAAATGGAAAAATGTCAGAGTTTGTTGTTGCAGTATATTTAGCATCCGTCTGTCTTGTTCTTTGAACCAATCACATTCATGAGCTTGAAACAAGGGGCGGAGCTTCAATCAAACTCAAATTTATTCGTTATTAAAAATCATATTTAATATTTTCTATATAACATATAGTGTAAAAGATGTTATCCAATTCATTAGCAACATTAAACTCTTTACTTCATGAAGTATTTATCAAATACAGAAATAAATTCCTGAAGCTGGAGATTCACACTTTACATTTAACTCTATTTACTACTTTACAGAAAGTCTAATCCATCGTTTAAATCCGAACAAACGAGAGAAAAAT
>NC_069717.1:375825-408325 GCF_027358585.1 Pangasianodon hypophthalmus
CACTCATTTACACTTTTACGCTTTTACACTCATTTACACTTTTACACTCATTTACACTTTTACACTCATTTACACTTTTACACTTTTACACTCATTTACATATTTACACTCATTTACACATTTACACTTTTACACTTATTTACATATTTACACTCATTTACATATTTACACTCATTTACACTTACAAAAAAACAAAACAAAGGAAATGTTGTAAATCCATCGCTACCATGATGCCAGTGATCCTGACCCCTTCTGCTCCTCCTCGCTGCCTGATCCATCCTGATGCCCTACTTCTGGTTGGAGTTCTCATCGGTTGAGTCGCTCGCTGCTGCTGGGGCCCTATATGGACGACCTGAAGAACTGTTTGGATTGCTGGTGATGGAGCCACCTGGGGGCTGTGGAGATGGTGCTGCTTGGGGATCACATATGGGGAGCTGTACTGTACTGTACTGTACTGTACTGTAATGGCTTGGGACTGCGATTGCTGTAGTGGCTTTGGGGCTGCAGTTGCCACGAGCAGCTTCGTACTCAGGACTCCATCAGTGGACAGTGGATAGATTTTAACCAGCCGGACTTCTTGCAAAAACTGTGATGAATTTATTGGTTGCACAATTGCACTATTTGTCCATATAGTACACAATAATAGAAGGGATTTATTTATAATCGCACTATCCGTTGCACCCAGATGAGGATGGTTCCCTTTTGAGTCTGGTTCCTCTCAAGGTTTCTTCCTCATATCATCTCAGGGAGTTTTTCCTCACCACCGTCACCTCTGGCTCGCTCATTAGGGATAAATTCACATATTTAAAATTTATATCCTGAGTTTATATATTTCTGTAAAGCTGCTTTGTGACAATGTCCACTGTTAAAAGCTCTACACAAATAAAATAGAATTGGATTGAACTGAATCGCTCAGCTTCAGCTGTTTCATTTCATTTAAATCCCAGATGATGTTACTATTAGTATTATTATTATTATCATTATTATTATTATTATTATTATTCACAGCTTGAGGCTTTGGTAGTTTTTACTGAATAACTGTTTCTAGAAATCTTGTTAAAAATAAATAAATAAAAGTTTATTAAAGTTAAATAAAGTTAAAGTGCACCGACAGCCTGACTGTAGCCAGTAATATATACAATAAAATTAACTAAATAATAATAATAATAATAATAATAATAATAATAAACCCACTGAGGGAGTTTCCACTCTTTAAGGCTGCGTGTCGGTTTGAGACGCGCTTCCGTTAGGGAGGGGTTTACTTCCGGTGTGCGCGCGCCGCTGTGTGTCATGGACATGGAGCGGATTTATCACAGAAACTGAGATAAAGACTCAATAATCCGCTTTTTATCTGATTTCCTCTCGGGTTAATGATTAAAGAGGAGCTGATTTATTCTGTACAGAGACAGAAGAGTGAAAGTGTAGAGAGAAAATCCATCACCATACGGTAACGGCTAGCTAACCATGCTAAAGCTAACTCTCTCACATTATTTAATTATTTATTTATTTATCATTATCATTTTAATCATTATTATATTACTAACGAATCTGGAGTGGGAGCTAATTAAAATTATTTAATTTAGCTAAAATTATAACCACTGTTGGAGATGTTCTGAGGTTAGATTGTAACTAAAAGTCATTTTTTAAATTATTTGTTTGTTATTTATTTGTTTTATAATCTATTTAATGATTAATTAGTGATTATTTGTTGTTTATCAGCTTTAAACTGTCTCTAATGACTTTAATTCACTTTTAATTCTACACTATTAGAACACTATCTTCTAGTGATGGGTTAATGTGAGCAAATTCCTGTGTAATATCGCGATACTGCAATATAATATCGCGATATCATCATCATTACCGCGCTATTATTATTATTATTATTATTATTATTATTATTATTATTATTGTTGTTGTTGTTGTTGTTGTTGTTATTAATAATTGTGCAGATATGATTGTGTGAATATTGAATAATTAACGTGAGATGATGTAATAATTGTGATATATTAATGTGTTATTAATGTGTGGAGTTCTGGATTCTGATTGGTCACACTGGGGTTGTGTGTGTGTTCAGGCTGTGAACGCAGGTTGTGAGGATGGTGTTGTCAGGGTTACGGTTGTCACGGCAGCAGCTGAAGCGGCTGGAGGAGCACCGGTACAGCAGCGAGGGGAAATCTCTCCTGGAGCCGCTCATGCAGCCGTTCTGGTGCTGGCTGGTGGAGAGAGTTCCTCTGTGGGTCGCCCCGAACCTCATCACCACCATCGGCCTCGTCCTCAACATCACCACCACCCTCATCCTCGCCTACCACTGTCCTACTGCCACGGAGCAGGTCCACACACACACACACACACACACACACACACACACACACCCTCATCCTCGCCTACCACTGTCCTACTGCCACGGAGCAGGTCCACACACACACACACACACACACACACACACACACACACACCCCCTCATCCTCGCCTACCACTGTCCTACTGCCACGGAGCAGGTCCACACACACACACACACACACACACACACACACACACACCCTCATCCTCGCCTACCACTGTCCTACTGCCACGGAGCAGGTCCACACACACACACACACACACACACACACACACACACACCCCCTCATCCTCGCCTACCACTGTCCTACTGCCACGGAGCAGGTCCACACACACACACACACACACACACACACACACACACACACACACACACCCTCATCCTCGCCTACCACTGTCCTACTGCCACGGAGCAGGTCCACACACACACACACACACACACACACACACACCCTCATCCTCGCCTACCACTGTCCTACTGCCACGGAGCAGGTCCACACACACACACACACACACACACACACACACACCCTCATCCTCGCCTACCACTGTCCTACTGCCACGGAGCAGGTCCACACACACACACACACACACACCCCCTCATCCTCGCCTACCACTGTCCTACTGCCACGGAGCAGGTCCACACACACACACACACACACACACACACACACACACACCCTCATCCTCGCCTACCACTGTCCTACTGCCACGGAGCAGGTCCACACACACACACACACACACACACACACACACACACACACCCCCTCATCCTCGCCTACCACTGTCCTACTGCCACGGAGCAGGTCCACACACACACACACACACACACACACACACACACACACCCTCATCCTCGCCTACCACTGTCCTACTGCCACGGAGCAGGTCCACACACACACACACACACACACACACACACACACACACCCCCTCATCCTCGCCTACCACTGTCCTACTGCCACGGAGCAGGTCCACACACACACACACACACACACACACACACACACCCCCTCATCCTCGCCTACCACTGTCCTACTGCCACGGAGCAGGTCCACACACACACACACACACACACACACACACACACACACACACACACACACCCTCATCCTCGCCTACCACTGTCCTACTGCCACGGAGCAGGTCCACACACACACACACACACACACACACACACACACCTCATCCTCGCCTACCACTGTCCTACTGCCACGGAGCAGGTCCACACACACACACACACACACACACACACACACACCCTCATCCTCGCCTACCACTGTCCTACTGCCACGGAGCAGGTCCACACACACACACACACACACACCCCCTCATCCTCGCCTACCACTGTCCTACTGCCACGGAGCAGGTCCACACACACACACACACACACACACACACACACACACACCCTCATCCTCGCCTACCACTGTCCTACTGCCACGGAGCAGGTCCACACACACACACACACACACACACACACACACACCCCCTCATCCTCGCCTACCACTGTCCTACTGCCACGGAGCAGGTCCACACACACACACACACACACACCCCCTCATCCTCGCCTACCACTGTCCTACTGCCACGGAGCAGGTCCACACACACACACACACACACACACACACACACACACACACACACACCCTCATCCTCGCCTACCACTGTCCTACTGCCACGGAGCAGGTCCACACACACACACACACACACACACACACACACACACGCCCCCTCATCCTCGCCTACCACTGTCCTACTGCCACGGAGCAGGTCCACACACACACACACACACACACACACACACACACACACACCCTCATCCTCGCCTACCACTGTCCTACTGCCACGGAGCAGGTCCACACACACACACACACACACACACACCCTCATCCTCGCCTACCACTGTCCTACTGCCACGGAGCAGGTCCACACACACACACACACACACACACACACACACACACACACACACACACCCTCATCCTCGCCTACCACTGTCCTGCTGCCACGGAGCAGGTCCACACACACACACACACACACACACACACACACACACACACACACACACACACCCTCATCCTCGCCTACCACTGTCCTACTGCCACGGAGCAGGTCCACACACACACACACACACACACACACACACACACACACACACACCCTCATCCTCGCCTACCACTGTCCTGCTGCCACGGAGCAGGTCCACACACACACACACACACACACACACACACACACACACCCTCATCCTCGCCTACCACTGTCCTGCTGCCACGGAGCAGGTCCACACACACACACACACACACACACACCCTCATCCTCGCCTACCACTGTCCTACTGCCACGGAGCAGGTCCACACACACACACACACACACACACACACAGGATGGTGATAAACACTGAGAACATTCAGAACCTGAGTTAAGTGTTGATTATTAACCTGTTCAGTGTGGAGTTGGCATATTTCACTAAACGTATTTCACAGCATCACTAAACAGGAACTGTGTGTGTGTGTGTGTGTGTGTGTGTGCGCACGTATGTGTGTATGTGTGCACGCATGTGTGTGTGTGTGTGTGTGTGTGTGTACAGGCTCCGACGTGGGCGTACCTGTCCTGTGCTGTAGGGCTGTTTATCTATCAATCCCTGGACGCCATCGACGGTAAACAGGCGAGACGGACCAATAGCAGCACTCCGCTCGGAGAACTCTTCGACCACGGCTGTGACTCACTCTCCACCGGTGTGTGTGTGTGAGACTGTGTGTGTGTGAGACTGTGTGTGTGTGAGACTGTGTGTGTGTGTGAGACTGTGTGTGTGTGTGAGACTGTGTGTGTGTGTGAGACTGTGTGTGTGTGTGAGACTGTGTGTGTGTGTGAGACTGTGTGTGTGTGAGACTGTGTGTGTGTGAGACTGTGTGTGTGCGTGTGACTGTGTGTGTGCGTGTGACTGTGTGTGTGCGTGAGACTGTGTGTGTGCGTGAGACTGTGTGTGTGCGTGAGACTGTGTGTGCGTGAGACTGTGTGTGTGTGTGAGACTGTGTGTGTGCGTGAGACTGTGTGTGTGCGTGAGACTGTGTGTGTGCGTGAGACTGTGTGTGTGCGTGAGACTGTCTGTGTGTGCGCGCGTGTGCGCGCGTGTGTGCGCGCGTGTGAGAGACTGTGTGTGTGAGAGACTGTGTGTGTGAGAGACTGTGTGTGTGAGAGACTGTGTGTGTGAGAGACTGTGTGTGTGAGAGACTGTGTGTGTGTGAGACTGTGTGTGTGTGAGACTGTGTGTGTGTGAGACTGTGTGTGTGAGAGACTGTGTGAGTGTGTGTGTGTGAGACTGTGTGTGTGAGAGACTGTGTGAGTGTGTGTGTGTGAGACTGTGTGTGTGTGAGACTGTGTGTGTGTGAGACTGTGTGTGTGTGAGACTGTGTGTGTGTGAGACTGTGTGTGTGTGAGACTGTGTGTGTGAGAGACTGTGTGAGTGTGTGTGTGTGAGACTGTGTGTGTGTGAGACTGTGTGTGTGTGAGACTGTGTGTGTGTGAGACTGTGTGTGTGTGAGACTGTGTGTGTGTGAGACTGTGTGTGTGAGAGACTGTGTGAGTGTGTGTGTGTGAGACTGTGTGTGTGTGAGACTGTGTGTGTGTGAGACTGTGTGTGTGTGAGACTGTGTGTGTGAGAGACTGTGTGTGTGAGAGACTGTGTGTGTGAGAGACTGTGTGTGTGAGAGACTGTGTGTGTGAGAGACTGTGTGTGTGAGAGACTGTGTGAGAGACTGTGTGAGAGACTGTGTGTGAGACTGTGTGTGTGAGAGACTGTGTGAGAGACTGTGTGTGAGACTGTGTGTGAGACTGTGTGTGAGACTGTGTGTGAGACTGTGTGTGAGACTGTGTGTGAGACTGTGTGTGAGAGAGACTGTGTGAGAGAGACTGTGTGAGAGAGAGACTGTGTGAGAGAGAGACTGTGTGAGAGAGAGACTGTGTGTGTGAGAGACTGTGTGTGTGACTGAGAGAGAGACTGTGTGAGAGAGAGACTGTGTGAGAGAGAGACTGTGTGTGTGAGAGACTGTGTGTGTGAGAGACTGTGTGTGAGAGACTGTGTGTGAGAGACTGTGTGTGTGAGACTGTGTGTGTGAGACTGTGTGTGAGAGACTGTGTGTGTGAGACTGTGTGTGTGAGACTGTGTGTGTGAGACTGTGTGTGAGAGACTGTGTGTGAGAGACTGTGTGTGAGAGACTGTGTGTGAGAGACTGTGTGTGTGACTGTGTGAGAGACTGTGTGTGTGTGAGAGACTGTGTGTGTGTGAGACTGTGTGTGAGAGACTGTGTGTGTGAGACTGTGTGTGAGAGACTGTGTGTGAGAGACTGTGTGTGTGAGACTGTGTGTGTGAGACTGTGTGTGAGAGACTGTGTGTGTGAGACTGTGTGTGTGAGACTGTGTGTGTGAGACTGTGTGTGAGAGACTGTGTGTGAGAGACTGTGTGTGAGAGACTGTGTGTGAGAGACTGTGTGTGTGACTGTGTGAGAGACTGTGTGTGTGTGAGAGACTGTGTGTGTGTGAGACTGTGTGTGAGAGACTGTGTGTGTGAGAGACTGTGTGTGAGACTGTGTGTGAGACTGTGTGTGAGACTGTGTGTGAGACTGTGTGTGAGACTGTGTGTGAGACTGTGTGAGAGACTGTGTGAGAGACTGTGTGTGAGACTGTGTGAGAGACTGTGTGTGTGAGAGACTGTGTGTGAGAGACTGTGTGTGAGAGACTGTGTGTGTGAGACTGTGTGTGAGAGACTGTGTGTGAGAGACTGTGTGTGAGAGACTGTGTGTGAGAGACTGTGTGTGAGAGACTGTGTGTGTGAGACTGTGTGTGAGAGACTGTGTGTGAGAGACTGTGTGTGAGAGACTGTGTGTGAGAGACTGTGTGTGTGACTGTGTGAGAGACTGTGTGTGTGTGAGAGACTGTGTGTGTGTGAGACTGTGTGTGAGAGACTGTGTGTGTGAGAGACTGTGTGAGAGACTGTGTGAGAGACTGTGTGTGAGACTGTGTGTGAGACTGTGTGTGAGACTGTGTGAGAGACTGTGTGTGAGACTGTGTGAGAGACTGTGTGTGAGACTGTGTGAGAGACTGTGTGTGTGAGAGACTGTGTGAGAGAGACTGTGTGAGAGACTGTGTGAGAGACTGTGTGTGAGAGACTGTGTGTGAGAGACTGTGTGTGTGAGACTGTGTGTGAGAGACTGTGTGTGAGACTGTGTGTGAGACTGTGTGTGAGACTGTGTGTGTGAGAGACTGTGTGTGAGACTGTGTGTGAGACTGTGTGTGAGACTGTGTGTGAGACTGTGTGAGAGACTGTGTGAGAGACTGTGTGAGAGACTGTGTGTGAGAGACTGTGTGTGAGAGACTGTGTGTGTGAGAGACTGTGTGTGAGAGACTGTGTGTGTGAGACTGACTGTGTGAGAGACTGTGTGAGACTGTGTGTGTGAGACTGTGTGTGTGAGACTGTGTGTGTGTGAGACTGTGTGAGAGAGACTGTGTGAGAGAGACTGTGTGAGAGAGACTGTGTGTGAGAGACTGACTGTGTGAGAGACTGACTGTGTGAGACTGTGTGTGAGACTGTGTGTGAGACTGTGTGTGAGACTGTGTGTGAGACTGTGTGTGAGACTGTGTGTGTGTGAGAGACTGTGTGTGTGTGAGACTGTGTGTGTGAGAGACTGTGTGAGAGACTGTGTGTGAGAGACTGTGTGTGAGAGACTGTGTGAGAGACTGTGTGTGAGACTGTGTGTGAGACTGTGTGAGAGAGAGACTGTGTGAGAGAGAGACTGTGAGAGACTGTGTGAGAGACTGTGTGTGAGAGACTGTGTGTGAGAGACTGTGTGTGAGAGACTGTGTGTGTGAGACTGTGTGAGAGACTGTGTGTGAGACTGTGTGTGTGAGACTGTGTGTGTGAGAGACTGTGTGAGAGACTGTGTGAGAGACTGTGTGTGAGACTGTGTGTGTGAGAGACTGTGTGTGAGACTGTGTGTGTGAGACTGTGTGTGTGAGACTGTGTGTGTGAGACTGTGTGTGAGAGACTGTGTGTGAGACTGTGTGTGTGTGAGACTGTGTGTGTGTGAGACTGTGTGTGTGTGAGACTGTGTGTGTGAGAGACTGTGTGTGAGAGACTGTGTGTGTGTGTGTGAGACTGTGTGTGTGTGAGACTGTGTGTGTGTGAGACTGTGTGTGTGTGAGACTGTGTGTGTGTGAGACTGTGTGTGAGACTGTGTGTGAGACTGTGTGAGAGACTGTGTGTGAGAGACTGTGTGTGAGAGACTGTGTGTGAGACTGTGTGAGAGACTGTGTGTGTGAGACTGTGTGTGTGAGACTGTGTGTGTGAGAGACTGTGTGTGAGACTGTGTGTGAGACTGTGTGTGTGAGAGACTGTGTGTGAGACTGTGTGTGAGACTGTGTGTGTGAGAGACTGTGTGTGAGACTGTGTGTGTGAGAGACTGTGTGAGAGACTGTGTGTGAGAGACTGTGTGAGAGACTGTGTGTGTGAGAGACTGTGTGTGAGAGACTGTGTGTGAGAGACTGTGTGTGTGAGACTGTGTGTGTGAGAGACTGTGTGAGAGACTGTGTGAGAGACTGTGTGAGAGACTGTGTGTGAGACTGTGTGTGAGACTGTGTGAGAGACTGTGTGTGAGAGACTGTGTGTGAGACTGTGTGTGTGTGAGACTGTGTGTGTGTGAGACTGTGTGTGTGTGAGACTGTGTGTGAGACTGTGTGTGCGCGAGACTGTGTGTGCGCGAGACTGTGTGTGCGCGAGACTGTGTGTGCGCGAGACTGTGTGTGCGCGAGACTGTGTGTGCGCGAGACTGTGTGTGCGCGTGTGCGTGTGTGAGTGTGTGTGAGAGACAGTGTGTGTGTGTGTGTGTGTGAGGGACTGTGTGTGTGTGAGAGACTGTGTGTGTGTGAGACTGTGTGTGTGTGTGTGTGTGTGTGTGTGTGAGAGACTGTGTGCAGTGTCAGACAGCACAATAGCGGAACATGACTATGAGGAAATATAAACATGTCAGCTGCAGTGTGTTAATGAGAGAAACACAGACTGAGAGACAGCAGCGTGATGCGAACATGTGATTTAAATGTTCATAAAATTCATCACAGAAACACTGAAGTGTGCGTCATCCCTAATCCTGTGTAACTGACTGGTGTGTGTGTGCGTGTGTGCGCGTGTGCACGTGTGTGTGTGCGTGCGTGTGCGTGTGTGCGCGTGTGTGTGTGTGTGTGTGTGTGTGTGCAGTGTTTGTGATTCTCGGGACCTGTATAGCGGTTCAGATGGGGACGAATCCTGACTGGATGTTCTTCTGCTGTTTTGTGGGTGTGTTCATGTTCTACTGCGCTCACTGGCAGACCTACGTCTCCGGAACGCTGCGCTTCGGCATGTGAGTCCACCACGACCCCGCTTCTCTTCACCTTCATCTTCATCTTCATCTTCACTTTCACTTCATCTTCACTTTCACTTCATCTTCACCTTCACCTTCATCTTCATCTTCACCTTCACTTTCACCTTCACTTTCACTTTTCCACCACGACCCTGTTTCTCTTCACCTTCATCTTCACCTTCACTTTCACTTCATCTTCACTTTCACTTCATCTTCATCTTCACCTTCACCTTCACCTTCATCTTCATCTTCATCTTCACCTTCATCTTCACTTTCAGTCAATAATATTAAAATTTACACGTATGGATTCACTGTTTAAAAAAGCATGATGTGTCCAATAATTCTGTCTGTCGGGGATTAATTCATCAAAACTGTGTGTAAAGTAGTGAAGAGTCGCAGGAACGGTGTACAAGCTGCTTGTGTGTGTGTGTGTGTGTGTGTGTGTGTGTGAGAGAGACATATAATGCATTTTTGTTTTATAATAATAATAATCTTTATTTTTATATCACTTTTCTTTTGAGTAAAAATCTGAATGTGTTTTACACGAAAGTGAAATTTATACCCGGAATAAAGTGATAAATTATTATAAAGATAAAACAAATACAAATAAAACATGTATAAGTTTTAATTTCAATTTTTTTTTTATTTTAAAAGGTGAAGATAAACACTAATGGTTAGTATAACGATTAAAATCAGCATGTTAATGAAAAACTCAGTAGATTTTTCACAGACACAGAAATTGTTCAGTTAAAAATCTAACCTTTTATAGAACCTGTGTTTCTCATCATCTAGATTAGGAGAGATATAAAGAAAAACATCTCCTGCTGCCTGGAGTTTGATAATAAACCTGCTTCAGCTGAACAAAGTCCTCGAGATGGGTCATACTGCTTCTCAGGGCTTTATAGTTCAACATCCCAAAAGTATGTGCACCCCTGACCATCTCACCCATATGTGGTTCTTCTCCAAACTGTTTCCACAAAGTCTGAAGCACACAGTTGTATAGAACGTCTCTGTGTGCTGTAGCTTTACAGTTTCCCTTCACTGGAACTAAGAGACTCAAACCTGTTCCAGCATGACAATGCCCCTGTGCACAAAGCGAGCTCCATGAAGACATGGTGTGTGAAGGTTGGAGTGGAAGAACTCGAGTGTCCTGCACAGAGCCCTGACCTCAACCCCACTGAACACCTTTGGGATGAACTGGAACTGGAGACTCCTTACCCAACATCAGCGCCTGACCTCACTAATGCTCTTGTAGCTGAATGAACACAAATCCCCACAGCCACGCACAAATCCTTCAACAAGCACATATGAGTGTGATGGTCAGGGTGCACATACTTTAATAAAACATGTTAAAGAACTGCAAATCATCACATGTTTATTTAATGAGATTAAACACAGAAGAATTAAGAGTATATTATTATAATGTGGATTTACACACACGCACACACACACACAGAGGTATAAAGTGTATAAGGCGTGTGTGATACTCTGATGATAAATTGTGGACTTTCTACACAAAATGCATTAAAGCTGACAGATAATAGAATAGAATAGAATAGAGTAGAATAGAATATAGAATAGAATAGAATATAGAATAGAATAGAATAGAATAGAATGAGAGTACACATGGCTGTACATGGTGGCAGTGTAACACTGATTTATCACACAGGTTTAGGTGTGAAGTGAAGAACAGGACGGGGAACGCTGCTGTTTATTTGATTTGTTTATATGCTGTTTATTGATCGGTCGTGTGTGTGTGTGTGTGTGTGTGTGTGAGCAGCATTGATGTGACTGAAGTGCAGATCTTCATTATAATCGTGTACCTGCTGGCTGCACTCGGAGGAGCTGCTTTTTGGCAATCTGTGGTAATTCACTTCTTCAAATCGTTATGGCTTTGTGTGTTTAATTATTACACTAAAACCTGTACGCTACTAACCCGAGCACGTCACTTAATTTTGCGTGCAAATACGCAAAAACACATTTATAAAGTGAATAAACAGCGGCCCTAACCCCGAGCCCTGTGGAACACCGAACTAACACATCACTGGCAACGTATAAACAATAAATACTGTTAATAACAACGAACAAATTTAAACAAAACACAGAGCTACAAGGAAGAAGCAGCAACTCATCTACCAGCTTTATTTATTTATTTATTCATTTATTTATTTATTTATTTTTCCTTTAAAACAATTTAATTTTTATTAAACCATTCATACTTGTAGTGGAATTTTCAGCTGTAACACACGGCTCACGTAAGGCTCATTAAAGATTTATATTTATTTATTTTAGATTAAAATACTGTAAAATCCATTAAAAATAGTTTAGCTGATAATCATTAAAATTGTCATGTGAATTGTCTTGTTCTGTATTTTATCTTTTAAATATGCTGTTGTGTTTTTTTTTTATTATTATTATTCTTTATTGTCTCATATCAATTATATTCTAATATTCTATTTTATTTCTGTTTTTAGATTATATTTTACGGGTTATTTATTTATAAAAATTCATCATGGTTATTATTATTAGTTGTTTTTTTTGTAAGTTTGTTAGCGAACTTGTATGTCATGATATTTATTGTTTATTGTTGAAATGTAGTTAAATATGGTGATGTAATGTGTCTAGCGTATCGCTCAGCTCTGGTATTAACTGAGTTCTGAGTGTTGCTCCAGCGTCCGTGTTTAATCAGATTTAACAGCAGTTATTAAGAGTTATAATAACGTCAGTGTCAGATTATTAAATTAGTTCAGTTATAAAGAATAAAGTAGAATATTAAACTGCTTTATAAATGTCTTTATAGAGTAGTGAGGTTTAATGAACGTGTGTGTGATTAAACCAGATTCCGGTGCTGAACATCCAGGTGAAGATGATTCCCGCTTTCCTGACCGCCCTGGGAGCCGTCTTCTCCTGCACAAACTACTTCCGGGTCATCTTCTCGGGCGGGATGGGCAAAAACGGATCCACCATCGCGGTACGTCTGAACACACGTAACTGATTTAACGATCCTGTGATCAGGATTCATTACATCACAATTATTCAGATACGTGAGGAACAGTATGTCTTTAAATCGGAATAAAATGAATAATTATTTATAAATATGAATAATGAATAAAATGAAGCATCAAATGATTTAAATCTATAAAAACTGAATATAAACACTCGAGAGTGAGTCAGATGAAAACTTTAATTTTTTTTATTTTGCTTTTTTTTTTAAATTGCAGATGTACAAGTGTGTTTGATTTTTCTACACATTCTCTGTCTCCATTTTGTTCAGTGTTTGTGTTCCAGCGCTGTCCGGCTCCTCTAGAACATACGTTTGATTAAACTCTAATTTATGTCGCATTTTAAATGTTTTCATTTGACTCCATGTCCCGGATGAACAGTTAATCACCTGAGTGAATAAACACCTGCATATAATATTAGCTAATTAGCATGGACGACATAAATCATTAATCTAAAGGCGTATTTTATTAATTTTGCTGCTGAATGTGGAGACACTGACGCATAAAACTCAAGTACTTGGGTGTTTTCTATTCGGCTCTTTAGCACGACCTGCAGGGGGCGCCACATCATCATCATCATCATCATCATCATCATGACCTGTAATAACACAGACATGTTAAAAATTAAACATTAAATTTAAAAAAGAAACACATTAAAATTTTAGTAAACTCAACGTTTTTTATTTTTATATGTATTATAGCACAGCTGCTTAGTGCATTTTCTGTTGTTTTGCTTTAAAAGCAGTGAAAGCTGCAGTAGAATCCTCTGATAAACCGACGCTAACAAACGGAACAATATAAGGATGTGAAACGTGTTTAAAGAACAGCCTCGAGCTTTACAGAGCCAGATTTAAACCTCTGAGCAGTAAACTGCATACAGCCGCGTTTTTACTGAAGCACCGCTGAGGAACATCTTTATAATCTCAATGCCTGAGAGATCCAGACAGGAAGTGCTCTAATAACTGAGTTTACCTCCCCATATAAACGATAATAACTCTCTCTCCCTCTCTCTCTCTCTCTCTCTCTCTCTCTCCCTCTCTCTCTCTCTCTCTCTCTCTAACTCTCTGTCTCTCTCTCTCTCTGTATCTCTCCCTCTCTCTCTCTCTGTCTCTCCCTCTCTCTCTCTCTCTCTCTCTGTCTCTCTCTCTCTCTAACTCTGTCTCTCTCTCTCTCTAACTCTCTGTCTCTCTCTCTCTCTCCCTCCCTCTCCCTCTCTCTCTCTCTCTCTCTCTCTCTCCCTCTCTCTCCCTCTCCCTCTCTCTCTCTCTCTCTCTCTCTGTAGGGGACGAGTGTGCTCTCTCCAGCGTTCCACATCGCAGTGGTTCTGGTTTTGGCCGTGTTGGTGTATAAGATGTCAGCGGAGCAGCTGTTTGAGAAAAACCCGTGTCTCTTCGTTTTAGCGTTCGGCTTCGGCTCGGCGAAACTCACCAACCGCCTGGTGGTAAAGACACACAGCACAATTTACATAAAATATAAATATAACAGTTCATTTATTCTGTAATATAATACAGTATTATTATACTGGGATATAATATAATATAATATAATATAATATAATATAATATAATATAATATAATATAATACAATACAATACAATACAATATAATATAATATAATATAATGTAATATATTTACTGTAAATCAGGTAAAATCTCGTAAACTGCTAAATGTATTGAGAAGCATTATTTATTTACAACAGAGTAATGTATTTATTTTCATAATAAATAAATTAAATATTATTTTGTTTATCATTAAGATTTTAAAATACAATATTTGGTTATTATTATTATTATTATTATTATTATTATAAAGGTTTATTTATAACACTAAATAAACATTATAAGACTAATATGTACTTTTCTTGATTTTTAAATTATTCTATATTAATTATCCTCTGTGTTCTGTATGGTGTGTGTGTATGGTGTGTGTGTATGGTGTGTGTGTATGGTGTATATGGTGTGTGTGTGTGTGTGTGTGTGTGTGTGTGTGTATCAGGTAGCCCACATGACGAAGAGTGAGATGCAGCGCAGTGATGCTGCGTTCGTTGCGCCGCTGCTGCTCGTTATTAATCAGTACTTCAACAGTTTCTTCAGTGAACACTTCCTCCTCTGGGGGGCGCTGGTGAGTTCTGTCGCACTCTAGTGACATCACACGCGCACACACACACGCACACACGCGCACACACACACACACACACACACACAGAATCACTTTAAGGGCTGTTAAAGAGGCAGAGGCTCCGATCACAGAATTATAATAATATACACAAATATTCATTTTATTAAAGCTTACAGTAATAACAAGCTTTAAAGAATTATAAAAGCTTTTAATAAAATACTATGTGCAGAAAGGGGGTACAAACTTTTACACTTCTAAACTAACTTTAAACTTATACATAATATAGATAAATCAGAAAGTTTTTTATTTTATTTTGAAAGATATTGAAAGAAAATCTGAAACTAAACATTAAACAATTAACATTGTTGCTACAAATTCCAGTTTTTAGAGAAATGATTCTTTTTATCCTGAGGGGGCACAAACTTTTGCACACAACTTTACACACTATATTATAGAATATACTGTTAATCATGTGTTCTCTGTGTGTGTGTGTGTGTGTGTGTGTGTGTGTGTGTGTGTGTGTGTGTGTGTGTGTGTGTGTGTACAGGTGCTCTCTGCGTGTGATCTGGTGTGTTACTGCACGAGTGTGTGTAAGCAGATCTCCGCTCACCTCAACATCAGTGTGTTCAGCCTTCAGAAACCCAAAACCTGCCGCAACAACCACCACTAACACACACACACACACACACACACTCTCTCACACACACACACACACACACACACACGCATGCACACACATGCACACACACACACTCCTCTGTCCTCCTGTTACACTCCTACAGCAGGTCAGTCACTCCGGTGAACTAACAAACAACAAAACACACACACACACTCAGACACACACACACTCAGACACACACACTCTCAGACACACACACTCAGACACACACACTCAGACACACACACTCTCAGACACACACACACACACTCTCTGAATCATGTGACTTTTTTCTCCAGAATGGAGAAGATTTTATAGATTGAGGAATTAATTATAGGATTATTTTCGTATTTCCGTTACATTATTAACATTTGTTATTTTTCTGGTGTAAGTTAACGTTTGTCACTAAAGCGAAACATTTCTGTTGTTTGTTTTTAATATGTTTTTAATTATAAACAGGAAGTGGATCAGTTACACTCAACACCATGAACAGACACAGAGGAACATTTAGAGTTTATAGAGTTCTTACCAGGAGTCTCACAGAGGGGCGTGTCAGGGGGCGTGTCAGGGGGTTGAGTCAGGGGGGCGTGTCAGGGGTTGAGTCAGGGGGCGTGTCGGGGGGCGTGTGGGGGGCGTGTCTGGGGTTGAGTCAGGGGGCGTGTCGGGGGTTGAGGCAGGGGGCGTGTTGGGGGTTGAGTCAGGGGGCGTGTCGGGGGTTGAGTCAGGGGGCGTGTTGGGGGTTGAGGCAGGGGGCGTGTCGGGGGGGGCGTGTCGGGGTTGAGGCAGGGGGCGTGTCGGGGGTTCACGGGGGGCGTGTCATAAGTTCCAGACTGAAAATTTTCACCACTTTTAGAGAAATATTAACTCTAACACACCCGCCTCTGATGCTAAAATAAGACGCTGATGATTAGCATGAACAGGTGAGTTAGCATCTAACAAACAACAAAGCACACACAGACACACACGTGTGTGAAAAGTGTTTGCAGATGAGTCAGGTGTGTTGGAGCAGAAGCGTGAGAGCCGCAGGGCTGCAGGAGACTCGTGTAGGTCTCGGTTATTGCTCGCTGTTTGCTGCTTTGTGTTTCGTGGCGTTTGGGGGCGTGGCCTCAGTCCAGTCCTGGTGTGGGTGTGGTCAGTGTCAGTATTGTGCGTGTTTTTTTTAATATATATATATAATATGTAATGTCTGTGTATTTTTTTAAAAACGTTTGTTAGTTATGTTGCAGTCGTACTCCGGGCCGCAAGTCTTCCAAAAAAGGTTAAAGAACTAAAAGAAGATTTTTTTTGTGATTAAAAAATAAATCAGCTGCTGAACGAGCTGTAAAAACATTGCCCTGTGTTCTAATACAGTTTTACTAACGTGCCCTTGTTGACTTCCCCTAAGTGTTTAAAACATAAGCTAGCTAACACACTAGCATGCTATCTACCTAGCAACACCCAAATGTTTTAAAGATTTTAAAATATTTGTATTTTATTGCTTCTGTTTTACACACTAACAGCTTCATGCACCAAAACTCTGCAGTGCATTCTGGGTAATTTCTGTTGAGCGAATGAACTTCCTCCAAGCTGATGATGTAATTTAACAGCCCGTAACATGGCCGCCGAGGGGAAGTGGACGAGGCCGCGTTAGAAACAGTATTGGAACGCGGTAGCGGACGGCGATGATGTCACTAAGTTAAACTCCGCCTCTGAACACTGTGTGTGTGTGTGAGAGTGCCGACTCGTTTAATCAGTGTTTACACTCCTGAGTTAATGTGACGATCACGTGCCTTTCTCATTTCTTTCTCACGCTGTTACACTGAACTCTATGCACACGCGACGTTTTAAACTCGGATCAGCCTTCCTTTAGACACGCATCAACAGCTTTAAAGGTGCAGTAAGTGTTTTTCTACATATGAGTAATAATGTACAGAAAGTTACAGTGAGTTTTAAAAAAAAAAAGGCCAGTTTTATTCTCAAAGTGTCAGGTATTATTTTTATCCTGCTTTAAACTCCTGCGCAGGTCACGTCTCTGATTTTATTAAAAACTGTGTTCTATAATCGCATTCTGACTTCCTGCTTCTTCATTTTAACACCTCTACTGTGTGCTTCAATATTATCATATTACATTATATTATATTATAGTTATTTACAATCACTCTGTAAATTAAACATTAACATATAGTCAGATAGGCCATGTGGGCGGAGCTAGAAACTAGAAACAGTGCTGGTCACTGATTGGTCGAACACAGTGGTGACAGAATTGTGTTAGTGGTAATAATAATAATAATAATAATAATAATAATAATTGATAGCTATGTATTTAACTGTTATCACTGTAACTGATTTCTCCTCCTCCATCTTCAAATTATAAGCCAATCACAAATTCTTATCTTATTCACTATCTATGCTCACTACATAGGGTGTAGCGGTTCTGTGTGTTCCCTGCGTAGTGCACTAGATGCCCAATAAACCACAGTTCAGCCAGAGAAAATGTGCGAATCTGTTGTTGTTTGTTGTTGTTGTTGTTTGTTGTTATTTATGTATTTACAGGCTGCAGGCCGCTCTAACAGCTACCTCACTTTCACACTTTACGCTTCTTTAAGGATAATCTCTTCTCGCTCCACCCTTCCTCTGGTTCTTTTCAGGAGTTTTCCTCCTCTGTGTTTGCATTTCTGTTGTAATCTGGCTGTAAATCAAACGTCTGTGATGCTCCTGAGACGTGTTTCAGAGGTTGATGTAGTAAATAAACACCTGAGAAATGTCTGTCACCTGTAAACACACTAAACTGACTGAAACTATAAGCTTAAAGGTTAAGCTCCATTTCCTCATTAGTAAATAATTTACTGTGTGAAAACGCAGTGGGACTGCAGCTCTTTTACATCTAACTTTAAACTTTGGAAGGTGTGGCTTAAGGGGCGTGGCCTAATGGGGCGTGGCCTAAAGGCCCTGCGATCATTGTGAATATTTTATTTCTAAAGTGGTATGTAATGTTAAAACATTAAAATGATGCGCAGTTAGAATGCATATTGCAGCTTTAAGGTTCATCATCTGCATATGCAAATTAGGTGGGAGGAGTCTATAGTGTCTACACAGTGTTTTCTTCAGTACCGCAACTTTAATTCCTTGTTCATGAGATTAAAACACATTAAAGGTGAAGTGCAGAGGGATTAAAGGAGTAATGTTTGGGTAAAATGTGTGTGTGTTAATTATCCTGTTTAACTCTCTACCTCGTTAACACTCAGCTCAGTGTGTGGTGATTAATTTCCTCTCACAGTCCTTAAACAGATGTCTGTAACGTTTTATTTGTTTAAGGTCTATTATTATTATTATTATTATTATTATTATTATTATTATTATTATTCACACAGATTTTTTAACAGACTCCTGAATTGTTTGGTTTTTATTATTTTCTTTTTTATTAATGTTGTACAGTTCTCAGAGTCGTGCCCTATGTAGTGAGCAGGATGTGATCTCGGCTCAAACACACCCATTTTATCCTCAGTACAGGTGCAGTACTGAGCGAATCCAAAGCAGGTGTGTTAGAGAGGTGTGTGTTCAAAACCTCACGCTCACTACACAGTGCACTGTTTTATGAAACGTTCTATGAGTTTGTGTTGCAATCCCACAATGCAGTGTAATAGATTAGGGGTTAAGGGTCATAGGTTAGGGGTTAGATTAGAGGAATGGAGTTGGGTAAAACATTAGGGTTATGGGGTAGCAATTAGGGGTGGAGTTAATGATCAGTGTCCAGATAATTTAGATAAGGAATACCCATAATGCACTATGGCTGTTAGACAGGGCATGGCCTATATGGTAAATCAGGGAGTGTGGTTTGGGACACAGCCACAGTGCGTGAGACCTTAGTGTTGGTTCTGTTCCCTTCACTCTTCAAGGGTTCTTCAAGGGTTCATTGGATAATAAAGGGATCTTGGCTTCTTAAAACAGGTTCTGCTTGGAACCTTTTCTGATAGGGGGAACCCATCAAGGTTCTATGTACATGTTCCCAAAGGGACAACCGAAGAGTGTGTATCCTCCAGTGTAGGGTACAGGGACTAAAGTGTAGGGAGTAGGGTATAGGGGGTAGGGTATAGGGAGTAGGGTATATGGGGTAGGGTATAGGGGGTAGGGTATAGGGAGTAGGCTGTAGGGTATAGGGAGTAGGGTATATGGGGTAGGGTGTAGGGTATAGGGAGTAGGGTATAGGGGGTAGGGTATAGGGAGTAGGCTGTAGGGTATAGGGAGTAGGGTATATGGGGTAGGGTGTAGGGTATAGGGAGTAGGGTATAGGGAGTAGGCTGTAGGGTATAGGGAGTAGGGTATATGGGGTAGGGTGTAGGGTATAGGGAGTAGGGTATAGGGAGTAGTGAGTGATATAAACACAGCTGGGATTTTAAAGATCAGGAACTCTGATATAAAGGACCAGGAAATGAAAAAATGGAGAATGGAACACCTTTTTTTATTTTCTTTTTTTAAGAAAGTTTAAATGTTCTCTGTCTGTAAATTAAGCTCTGAAAGGGTAAACACCTTGCTTGCTTGTTTGCTTTTTCAGATTATGTGTCTGTATTTTATTTTTACACGCGACTGTAATAAAGTTCATTTGTAATGTTTTCAGTGTGAAAATAAAGACTGTTAAATTAACGTTAACACACACGCCGTGTCTCAGCAGCACTTTCTGTTTCTCAGAGTGTGAGATCAGATGCAGGAGCTGGAATTAGAGAAGAATTAAACGTTTCATCACACACATGCAGTTCTGTGTGAAAGTTTACAGCTTTCTGTGGAAAAAGGGAAAGAACTTCTCATCAGTATGTACAGAGGTGAGAAGAGGGAGAGCTGGATGTAGGGGGATGCAAACTTTTACACTCACCTGAAAAACACAATTAACACTGCGACCGGTTCAATTTATTATTAAATTATTATTATTATTATTCCAATTATCATTCAATAACTATATTCACAGCAGATTAAATAAAGGCAGTATATTTTATTATACTAATCATTTATAATTCATTTATAGAATTTCCATATTTTTAATAAACAGACTGACACACTTTATTAACCACCCAGTTTTATTGTTTATTAAAATTGTAAATCTGTCATGTTTAATGAATGAAACTGGATCTAAAGGTTGAAATGTTGGAGCTGTTTTTCCTCATATTATATTTAATATAAAAATATTTGTAAAAATAATACAGCATAATACTTCAGATAAAGATGCTGACAGGAGGAAGAGTGTCTGTTTTTAATCCAAATTTCAGTAATGTATTTACAACATGCAAAAATAAACTGTACTTTAATGAGTATATTACTGTTTTAATGTAATCCAGACTCATGCTGTTTGTTATATGAAGAAAATGGACAGTTAAAAAATTAATAATAATAATAATAAACATAAACATGCAAACAGTAAAATGACATAAAAATAAAACAGATTTTGATATTTGGTGTGAAAAATTATTATTTGAGAGAAAATCCTGACGCAGCGCAGAAATTACAGTGACAACTTTTCAACATCACCAGCAGTTATTGTTGAAAAACTCTAAATTTTTATTCATTAAAAGAAAAAGAAGAATAAAAATGAACAAATTCATGAGGGGATTCTACGCTTTCAATGAGCTAGCTACAGCTAACAGGCTAACTAGCTACAGTTCGGCAGTTAAGAGTCAATTTGAGTAATAATCAGAATTATGAGAATAAAAAGAGACTTATTATGGAATTATATGTCACTGAGGGTGTATTAAAAGCATTTTTATTTTAATTTAATGAGAAATAAATAAATGGAAATGTTTCATGACTCATCAATAAATTAGCTAGCAAGCTAAGGTAACTAGCTAGAGCGTTTCGGTTAGCTATTAGCATGTTAGCTTAGTAACTAAACTCACTTAAAAATTGTGGCGGTCGAATAATTTCATTATTATTTTATTATAATGACTTTACTGGCTGACTCTTATAAATAATTATCATTTAAAAGTGCTTTTTACTAGGAATATTTTATAGGAATAGCGGCCTCTTTTCTCTCCAAACGAAAACAGTCACGTGAAGAAATGCTGGTCTCTGATTGGTCCATACAGTAAATGGTCCAGTAGATGGCGCTGTTGATTTTTCTTTTTTTTTCAAGGTTGTTTCTGAGGAAATGTTTTTGTTAGCGAAGTTAGCTTAAAAAAGTATAATTCATAATTCATCATATTCAGCAACATAACATTAAAAAAGTAGATAAAAACAAACAAAAAACAATCCCTAAAACAATGCAGATCTCTAGGACTAGATAAGTGAGCTGGATGTATAAGTGCATACACTAAAGCACAGAACATTCAATAAAGGTTTACATTCAGTAAAGGTTTTGGACTGTAAAAGTGAATATTATTATTATTATTGTTGTTGTTGTTGTTGTTGTTGTTGTTGTAAAAAGCTCAGATCACTGTATTTTAAGCCAGCTGTTTGAGGAACATTCCAACACTGAGGAGACGTTACTGTTTACAGAAGCACTGAGGCACAAGTCGTTATTTTGACTTCATTACTTAATAACTCATTATTTCAAGATATTATTTCATCTTAATACCTTATTTTGACTTAACACTTGACAATCTATCAAGAAGACTCATTTATTGAGGATTATCTCAAAATTCTTGTTCTGTATGTTGTTTTACGTCAGAATAACGACTTTGCACTTCGGCGTGTTTTTCCACAGACATCTGCGGTTCAGGTTTCCGTAACAGTTCAATACTGAAGCTGAATTATTGTTATTATCTGTGCAGTTCCTGTATTTCATACACAAATGGATTTGGTGTGAATGTGTTTCAGTCGTTCTCACTGTTCTACTCGTGTTCATGCCAGTACGCAGATGATGTTCAGGTGTGTGTGTGTGTGTGTGTGTGTGTGTGTGTGTGTCGTTGGAACAGGATACTGCATGAGCTGTAACGTTACTGAACACCAGGTTTGCTTCATCTCCGTGTTCAGGCTTCGTAATATTGTTTCTTGGAGACGGTGGTCGTCACTCCTCTCTGCACCATCTCCACCTGACGCGTGATGCTGCCAGACATCTCTGTGTGCTGTGTGACCTGTCTGCTGGACATCATCATACCGTCTGAGAGGAAACACACACACACACACACACACACATTAGCAACAATTAAAATATAAAATGCTGAATTCTTAGCCTTTGTTTAAAGTGTTTGGGTGACGTGTCTCAGAGCAGTAAACCCGTGTCCTAATGTTAAAGACACTCCTCCACTCACAGCTGAAAATATTAATGATAATTAACTGTAAGGGGAAATGTCTTGACAGATAAATACAGAGTGACAGACACACAGACAGAGTGACAGACAGACAGACAGAGTGACAGACAGACAGAGTGACAGACAGACAGACAGACAGGTCACCTGGCGTGATGAAGGGTTCGGTGAACATGGTGTGTGTTGTCTGTGTCGTGCTCTGTGGTGGCAAATTAAACACTTCTCTCCTCATCACAGACTGACTGCTGTACTGACCCATAGACCCTACAGAGAGAGAGAGAGAGAGAAAGAGAGAGAGAGAGAATAAGGCAGACAGAAAGAGACAGAGAAAGAAAGACAGGTATATTGTAGACATAATTTATTGTATAATATCTATGTTACATAATACCAAGTTGTTATATCAGATTACATACTGTGTTTAAGTGCTACTTGTGTATTTAGGTGTGGAAATCTATATCGATATATATAAAAGTGTATATATATGCGTGTGTGTGTGTCGTACCATCCTGAGACTCGATGGTGATGATCCCCTCTCTCTCCGGCCCGAAGCCCTGCGTGGTCTGAGCCTGAACTTTAAATTTATACGGCACGTTTTCACTCAGATCAGAAACGGTCAGAGACGTGGCCGAGTTCCCGCTGAGCTGGAAGGAGCGCTGATCTCCTGCACAAATAATAAAATTCTGTCAAATATCATCTTACAACAATATCAATTATAAAAGCTAAAAATTCTGATAACTGAAAATATTGGCTACTATAACTGTTAGTTTCTTAAACTCAGATAAACCGCAGAAATGATAACACACAAAACAGGCCACTTATAAATATATGAAATAATATATCAAATATCAAACCTTTGAAACAGAAATTACTGTGCAAATAAAAAAGTGAAGCAAATGTCTAGTTTCCCCAAAATCAATTTCCAATATCAATCTGCCTTAAATTTCAGCACAAATTACAGATTCTTGCTAATACTACTGAAGTATGATTATTATAATTTTTAAAAAGGTGAAAGGATGAAGTGACCTGGCACCTGACTGCAATCTCAAATTATTTGGCATAGGAATGTGGAATACAGGGAATGCTTAATTATGTTAGACCCTGACCTCCACCGTGCAGCTGTTCACAGGTGACCACGTAGCCCAGGATCTCGCCGTTGGGTTTTCGTGGTTTATCCCAGCTGAGCTGAAGAGTCTCTGGACTCAATGCAGTGAACACCAGAGGACCTGGAGCACTGGGTGTGCTCAGAGTGAACGAAGACCCTGAAAACACCACCATGTAGGCTCAGAAATTCTGCAATATGGATGTATTTGTAGTTGGTAAAACAACAATGCCATCAAGTCTTTTTTTTTTTTATTTTTTACCTGGCACAGGGCTGAGGGGGCTCTTGGGGTCGACAGCAGACTCGATGGTGATGACTCCCTCTCTCTCAGGACCCCAACCCTCCGGACTCTCGGCTTTTACCTTGAACAGGTATGACTGGTTGGGCAGTAGGTCCTGAACCACCACGGAGTTCTGCGCAGGGTTAGTGATGTCCATGCGCTTCATTTCACCTACACGGATCATTATGTACAAAATTAGACATATAGCATTACACTGAAAATTCTGTCAAGGCTCACAATAGATTGGAGCATTGTTACTGACCTCCATTGAGAAGCTGGTAGAGGACAGAGTATCCTAATATTGGCTTTTCGCAGTGGGGCTCCTGCCAGCTGACCTTCAGTGCCGTGGGTCCCAGAGCTGAAAACACCAGCCTGCTTGGGGTTTCAGGGACCCCACGTGGCAGCCGAGTTTCTAGAGATAACATACATCCCTTCATAAACATTTCATTTCTGGGCTGACTGTAGCAACAGCATGATAGAAGCTCGAAATGACTCAGCGAGGCAAGCCTGCTTAACTAACCGCATACCAGTTAGGACAGTAAACATTCTCTATATTACCTAAACATCTTGTTTACTTCATGAAACTTTTGCTAATTAGCCACTGCACAGAATTATGAATAAGAAAAAAATCTTAAAACAAGAACTTCAGGGCTAATCAAGCTATTCCAGGTCTGGGAATTGTAAACATTATATACCACTGGGCTCTTACGGGTCCTGGGACTGCATTTATCAACCAATCCAAAGAGGAGTTTCTGCTGCTAGATTTGGACTTCACAGTTTGGATTGGTTGCTTCCATATCCACTCACCCTGGAGAACCCTGTCCAGGTTCTGCAGAGCTTCGCTGATGTCGTCTGAGCGATTGTGAACGCGGGAGTTCAGGCTGTAGCTGGTAGTTGTAGTCTGGCTGAAGCTAGAACCGCCTGAAAGTGCGCCACCACAGGCCATGGCAGGGAAGTGCACGGCAGGATGGGGTAGGACAGTGACAGACAGGCATGGCAATGCATGGAGGAGAGACATGGCAGAGCTTAGCGAATGTTACAGGAGGAGTCAGTGAGAGTTTGAGCGATAGGCAACCAAAGGTTCCTGCCAAAAGCCATTACTTTAAACATGGAACAATGCCTTTGAGCTGAAGCATGGATACATAAACACATACAAACCTTTAGACAATATACTCACTTAGCATGTCAGAGAATCCTCCTGCCAAGTCGCTCATCACAATGGAGTCTCTTACACCATCATTATCATAATAAGTCCTGTTTTCGGACCGTTTTCTCAAGATCACGTCCTCTGTGTGGATGTCATGCTTGCGAGGCAAAGATCCTCCTGGAAGGCAATTGTAATGTCAAGCAATTATTGGCTGTTAAGTTAATTTGCTATGGCTACAAACTCAAACTCTATAATCCTTCTTGTGGAATACGACCCCCGAGTACCCTTAAATTTCCCTCCCTAATCTAACAAACTTTGGATGCTTAAAAGTCAGAATAACTAAATTATGCAGAGAGATTGCTTTCAATGTACAGCTTTATAATCAACAATAAAAATTCTGGCCATGTGCAAACCTTTGTTGGTTATGTAAGTCATAGTGGTCTCCACTGATTGGTTGGCACCACCAGGGCGAGGTGAGAGGCTGTAGCTAGTTGAAGAAGTGCTGATGTTACGCGTCAGGGAACCACTTCCACCTGGGAACAAGAACCCTTGATCCCACTTTCCATTCATGAACTGGTCTGTAGATACAAAGAGGGGAACAAACTAGCATTAGCATCAAGAAAGTAGGATGACTATCCAGCTATTACTGGGTTCAGGGATCAGACTTCAAAACAGTTGCCCAGAAACGTTTGACTGTTCTCTCTGTCATGTGGAACAGACAGTTTCCATATTGCTGTAGACTAGAAGAACCTTCTTTCTCCAACGGCAGCTGTAGCAGCAGCAGGGTTTGTATGACTAGTGACAGTATTAGCAGATTCTCTTGGGTGTAAGCCATTACAGTCATCATCTGCATTCTCATTTGCTCACCAGCTATGGGTTGCAGAAGGTAGTTCAACCTACAGTTTTCTGCTTGACACCAACCCAAAGCATCTCAGCAGCATTTTGAGACAAGCTAGCAATCCAGAACACACAGACTGTATAGCATGGCAGCAGAGTGGCGGCAGGGGTAGGGGTATGCTGGCATGCGGTCTAGCAGGGGACATGTTGAGATCTTCACCTTGTGGAAGGTTCTGGAAATGGCCACCTTGCACAGAGTTCTCAAAACAGCCACCATGTAGAGGGTTCTGGAAATAGCCACTTGGACGAGGGGTCTGGGAATGAGCAGGGGCCCGCAGATCATCACTTTCCAAAGTGCTCGTGCTTCGGGTGGGGATGACATCAGCAGGCAGTTTCCAGGACACTTTACGGAGATCCAGGTCTGATCCCACTAGCTTAACGTGCTTCCACCGCTTGCCTTCAGTGTTCATGTGGGGGGAAGCAAGCAGAGCATGGAGGACAGGTAGGTATGCAAGCTATGGTTAGTGATTACATTCAAGCAAAGCAATAGAGAGAGAAGGAGAGGAAGCCCATGTGAAGATCTTGATGCTAAAGGTTTAGCTGGAGAGCCCAAATGTACACAGACTAAAATCGACCCAGATACTCTTGCAATAGAATGTAAGGAGATAAGAGTCAAGCCATAAAAAAATTTATCAAAAAAGTCACCAAGTAAAAAAAAAAAAATCAAAACATCAAATGTTTCCAAGGCCTTTATGTTGTATAAAATGCAATTTCCGAATCTTTCAAGTACTTTCAAGTCGTGATGATGCTAGCACATCATCCTGCCACAGAAGGTTCAATAGAGCATCCAAGTGGTGATGGTGAAGGCAATCCAAAGGTTAAGATAGGTAAAGAGAGCATTTAAAAATGATTCAGAGATGCAGTATTAAAGCAGAATGTTCCTATTCAATCAGTATTACTCTTGTAAAAACTACGAAATCCAATATTTAAATATTTTATGTGGACAATAACCAAGATTGTGCCAGCTAAAGGGATGCTAACAATGACTGAAAACCAGCAAGGGCATGAAAGCATGCAACCAGCAGGGGATTTGCTCACCTTCTGAGAAGTCAGACACGCTGGGTCTGGTGCTGGCGGTGGGCGAACGAAGAACTTCATTACTGTACATGAGAAAGCTGTCATACTCATCACCCGCCTCTGCATCCACGATAGGAATATCAGGAATAATTGGAACTGTCGGAAGAAAAGTTTAGACACAAAGGCAATCATAATCTTAGCCAGAATATCTAATGTGTATGAAACCCCAGGAAAAGCAATAATGTCCAGACTATACTCATCTATTTAAGGCAAACATGCAAATCACAAATATCTCCTAACAGACTTACTGGACATGGGTCTGTGAGGTTGGGTTGCCAGATTGATGGTGGCATCTCTGTACGGTCCCCATCCCACCTTGTTGCTAGCACGCACTTTGTAGCGGTACGTCTGCGACGGCTGCAGGTTCTCAATAAGCAGCATGCGCTTCTTAGGGTTGTCGATCTTCACCTTCTTATCAGGTCCAGTGGGTTCTGGATTAAATAAAGTCAGAATGTGATACACAGGTGTATCCAGATGCAGTAAAATATCCAAATGAATAGTTTTTACATGAGTCTTGCCACTTACTGCTGTCCTCATTGATGGGTGTGTAGACAACCTCATACTCTGTGATCACGCCGTTGGGCTCTGCTGGTTCTGCCCAACTCAGCTGAGTGACAGTTGGGCCAATGACATTGAAGGCCAGGCGTCCTGGTTCACTTGGGACTGCACAGAAAGGACACCACACAGGAATGAAAAGTTAGAACAAAGATTTCAGGACAGTCCCATAGAAAATGTACCTTTATGTTTCCAAACACACCTGAACCAAGTATTGTATCATAGTACGACCTGACTCATGTGACATTTCTGGAATTCGTTACAGTTAAAATTAGCCAAAAATGAAATGAATAAAGCTAACAATGACAAATTAGCATGATCCCAGTGTGCAAAATGCTAACCAGTGATAACAGAGCTCCTATTGTTATCAGATTAATGGACTGAGTAACGCACCATCCTCGAGAGTCTGGCACTGCACGATGTCGCTGTAGTCCCCATCTCCTTGAGCAGTGTATGAACACACACGAATCTCATAATCGCAGTACGGGTAGAGATTCGTCAATTCAGCATGAGTGTTTTTAACGTCCACCACCTGGGCTTCGGCTTCGGGATCTCCGTAGATCCAATACTTCACCTGGAAGTGAACAGAACCATGAACACATGAGTGGAGGTCATCTACATATCGCCCTAGAGTTACCACTTTATTACCTATCACTATCACTGAGTGCAAATGTATCTGTGTATGTTTTTTGACTGAGTAACTGAGTGTAAATGTGTGTGTTACCTTATATCCCTTGGCTCCAGACTGAGGATTCCAGTTAAGGCGGATCTTTTTAGGGCCTGTAGCTGTAGCTTCAATGTTAGTTGGAGCAAAGATTCGTCCAGTGTGAGTTGGAGGAGATCCTGTCTTAATCATGAGATCTCCTGTTATAGTAGACAAACAAAAAAAACAGAAATAAGGATAAATTATTAGCAATGGATGCAGACAGGTGGCGTAGATTTCAGTGCATGACCACAAACTGTGTTTATCTCATCATGTGTGGTGGAGCTCAGGTGTCAACTGTTCCGATTTTTCCAGAGAAAACAGAATTTCTCACCTTTGGGATCAATGATTTTGACCGCCGTGGTCTTCCTGTCTCGGACGAGGCTGTTAGCGCTCGGGTCATACAGCTCCAGCTGGAAGTTTTCTGGTTTGGGGGGAATCTGCTGCGTAAGAGTGTCGATCACGATGTTCTTCTCCATCTCTCCGGGGGCGAACTTGACCAGGCCGGACAGGTTGAAGCGGGAGGAGATTGTGCGCCAGTTAACGGTGGAGGGGTTTTCCAGACCCTGAGTGCGGATCACAGGGATGGTGTAGAGCGCGTCGGATATGTTGAAGGTCTGCGTGCTGTTCTTGAACATGATCACACTCGGATCTAACACACGGGGAGAGGAAATAATATTCAGCTTAATATTAACATTATTAGATACAGCGGTGTGAACTGCCTGGGGATCCAGGGACATCCAGATAATGTTTCTGGGCTAAACTTTTGGCTTTGTTTGATCAATTAAACTTTCATTTATCTTTTATTTCCTTGCAAGCTTGGTAGATGTTCTCGCTCTTCAGATTAATATCTGACTTTAATATTTGATGTTTATTTACACATATGTTGATTACACTAAATATATGATCACGGCTTCTGTGTTTAATTTAATATAATTGTTTATATTGGTGTGTTGACCTGTAGTGACCCCTCCTGTGTGTCGTGTGTCTGAGCTTCACCTGGCTTGTCAGCGATGTTGATGGTGGTTCGCGGGTATTTGCCGAGTTTAGCGCCCTGACGTGGGTTGCTCAGATCCATCACAAACTGTTTGGGCTGTTTATCCAACAGGGCGTCTCCTTCACCGAGCTCCAGCAGCTTCACAGGAACCATCTTCTGTGTTTCTCCAGGCTGGTATAGCAGATCTCCGTCCACTGAGATATAGTCCTGAGGGGTTCAAACATAACGAGGTTTTTGATTTACACAATAATCACATTACACAACAGGTTAATGTACATTAATCTAAGCCTTGACCTTTGACCTTACCTTCTTGTCCTTGGCAGTGAGGTCGCGAGTGCAGTAGGTGACCTGAGTGCGACCGTCCTCAATGATGTCGCGGCTAATCGGGATGTTCGCTACGCCGTCTTGCCGAGAGAACGTGTACGAGGGCTGAAGGAAGGTCAGAATGCTCTTAGCTGCAAACAAACACACACACACAATTAACACATCTAGCTGTGTAATCAGTACACAAACATTTTACTATTACTAAGCTCTAACATCTAAAATATCATTTATTATGTGTTTTTTTATATTTTTGCTCATTTTCATGAATGGTGCCAATCATATTGGAGGGCAGTGCACGTAGCTGAAACAATAATTAATACACTTACCTTATATATAAATAAAACAAATAAACCACTCCTATTATATAATTTTACAAATATTCGCATATAATTACATTTAATTAATGTTGGCTTGCTAAATAAACTAACACAATCTAATTTATACACGATTAAATTCTATATTTTTGAACTATGAAGTATTTCATATGACGTTGCTCTTGTTTGCACTTCACTGCGTATATGCCGTCTTGTGTTATAACTTTAGTCTTTGTAAAGGTGTAAGGGTGTGTCTTGCCTTGTTCCCGCCTTCCTCTTCTGATTGGTTGATTTTGCTTTGACACCTTTTGTTGTTTTGATCTTTATATATATTTTATTTAAAGCTTATTGAAGAAAAGTAGTGTTAGAAAGTCCGTGAGTCTCACCGTGTTCTTTAATCACTGTGATATTGACGTAGCGTTTTCCGATGGTGGCGATTCCCACCGGAACGTCGATGGCCTCCACCAGCAGCTGTTTCTTATCATCATCCTCATCTTTGATGAAGAGTGGAACCCGAACATCCACGGACTCCACGCCCTCCTGCAGCTCCACCGCCCCCGTCGCCTCTGAGACGCAAACGCAGAACACGTTCAGATTTTTAACAAGATTTTAGACTTCACGCATTCTCAAACCTGACGTCGTTCCCTCTTTAACCTCTCACCTCTGTCCGTGGCCACGGTGTAGTATCCCGGCACTACTCTCATGTTGCTGAAAGTCCCAGTCTGCACCTGTTTATCTGTCAGGGAAACGATGTCGGGGTAGCTGGAGCGAGGAGCCGAGAGAACCGTGTCCACGATGGTGTTGTTCTGCCTGATGAAGGGGAAGCAGGTCTGAGTATAACTCAGGATATTTCTAATAAATCTGAACAATAAACAGTTTGCTACCTCATACAGGACTCTATATTTATAACGTTACCTCTTTCCTGCATTTCTCTGTGTCCTGTGAAAAAGAATTTACCAAACATCTGTCAGTAAAAATCCACAGAAGCACAAAAGCAACACTTTTTTTTTCCACGTCAAATCCACATTTATAAAATATGCAAAATGAAAATGCTACCCAATTTACAAACCAGTGCCACGTGGGCATCATTTGCATACCGGAACCTGATTGGCTCTGGTATTTTATGATGCAGTAACACTAACCGTGCAGACCGTTTTCACTCTTCTCACTTAAATTATTTCATCTTTTCTTGAATTATTCTCATCTTTAGGACGACTTTAAGTCACTCTGCTTCTTGATCTCACCTGAATCTGGTTTTCTGCACTCGCTGGACACCAGGAATTCGTCTGAACACATTAATCAGCTGAAAGAAACACACAGAGGTCATTAATCTCATTAAAACATTTCTAATTATCATTAATTAGAAATCATATTTCTATTACAGAGATGCTGCAGCTTTGAGGCTCCACTGAGATATTACTGAGAGATATATATATATATATATAATGCAAAGAGAATTTTAAAGTAAACGACAGCGTTAATGTGCTGGTGAACATGTGACTCACATTTTCCTCCACTTCCTGTTTGAGGAGTTCAGTGTTGCGAGCTTCTGGCCGTGAAAGTTCATCAGAAAACTGTCTGTGGAGCCGCAGTGAGAGAGGGACGTCGACTAAAGAGAAGGAAAATAAACAAAAAATAAATATTTAAGAGTTTGCAGGCAAAAATGTTTCTTTTTAGTTATCGAACTCCTTAATTTTTGCTTCAAACTGAAAGAAATTACATTTAAATAAATATGAAATGCTTTAAATCATATATGACCCCAATAATCTATTAATTAACACCTCAGTTACAGATTTTAATAAAATATCCAAAATGTCTCTTTACCTTAAATGTCGTCACTCAGCTGAGAAATGCTTAGAGTTACTGTATATTCATTTTAGCTAACAGTAAATGTCTAAAAAAAAAAAAAAGTCTAGCTAGCGGATCTTTTTCATAAATACACACTGAAATCTTTAGAATCTCAGTTCAAACATTTGTAAAACAAACAACTGGCTAAAACATTACCAGCAGTCTGCAATGATGCATTTAATTACAAGATGGAATTTTATTGTCACTCGCATCACTTCCTGCTGCAATTCCACTTTCTAAGTTTGGGAGGCGGGGCTTATGTGGATGGGGTGGAGTTACAGCGAGGTGCAAGATTGCGGTTGTCGAAGATGGCGTCACTCATACACAGTGAGGTTGAAGTGGAGTTTATAGAGGACAGGAAGTCACGCTGTGTCACTAAACTTCGCCGCTAAGCATTCTGGGTGAAAGAGACTTCCAGGACTTGTTAGCTACATTAGCATTAGCTAATTAGCTAATTAGCTAACTTCACGCAGCAAACACGTCTCAGCTGATTGACTTCATCTGGTCTAAAGGAGAATTTATGAACTTTATTAAC
>NC_069717.1:423325-425825 GCF_027358585.1 Pangasianodon hypophthalmus
TGTGTGTGTGTGTGTGATACAGAGTGTATGTGTGTGAGATACAGAGTGACTGTGTGTGTGATACAGAGTGTGTGTGTGTGTGTGTGTGTGTGATACAGAGTGATTGTGTGTGTGTGAGATACAGAGTGACTGTGTGTGAGATACAGAGTGTATGTGTGTGAGATACAGAGTGATTGTGTGTGTGTGTGTGTGATACAGAGTGTATGTGTGTGAGATACAGAGTGATTGTGTGTGTGATACAGAGTGTGTGTGTGTGTGTGTGTGTGATACAGAGTGTATGTGTGTGAGATACAGAGTGACTGTGTGTGTGATACAGAGTGATTGTGTGTGTGTGTGTGTGATACAGAGTGTATGTGTGTGAGATACAGAGTGACTGTGTGTGTGATACAGAGTGTATGTGTGTGAGATACAGAGTGACTGTGTGTGTGATACAGAGTGTATGTGTGTGAGATACAGAGTGACTGTGTATGAGCTACAGAGTGACTGTGTGTGTGTGAGATACAGAGTGATTGTGTGTGTGTGTGTGTGTGATACAGAGTGTATGTGTGTGAGATACAGAGTGATTGTGTGTGTGTGTGTGTGTGTGTGATACAGAGTGTATTTGTGTTTTACAGAGTGATTGTGTGTGTGTGTGTGTGATACAGATTGATTGTGTGTGTGTGAGATACAGAGTGATTGTGTGTGTGTGTGATACAGAGTGTATGTGTGTGTGATACAGAGTGTATGTGTGTGTGAGATACAGAGTGATTGTGTGTGTGTGTGTGTGTACTACAGAGTGTATGTGTGTGAGATACAGAGTGATTGTGTGTGTGTGTGAGATACAGAGTGATTGTGTGTGTGTGTGTGTGAGATACAGAGTGATTGTGTGTGTGTGTGAGATACAGAGTGATTGTGTGTGTGTGTGTGTGATACAGATTGATTGTGTGTGTGTGAGATACAGAGTGATTGTGTGTGTGTGTGTGTGTGTGTGTGTGTGATACAGAGTGTATGTGTGTGTGATACAGAGTGTATGTGTGTGTACTACAGAGTGTATGTGTGTGAGATACAGAGTGACTGTGTATGTGTGTGTGTGAGATACAGAGTGATTGTGTGTGTGTGTACTACAGTGATTGTGTGTGTGTGTGAGATACAGAGTGATTGTGTGTGTGTGTGAGATACAGAGTGATTGTGTGTGTGGGTGAGATACAGAGTGTATGTGTGTGTACTACAGAGTGTATGTGTGTGAGATACAGAGTGTATGTGTATGTACTACAGAGTGTATGTGTGTGTGATACAGAGTGTATGTGTGTGTGAGATACAGAGTGATTGTGTGTGTGTGTGTGTGTAC
This sequence comes from Pangasianodon hypophthalmus, assembly GCF_027358585.1. Lineage (NCBI taxonomy): Eukaryota > Metazoa > Chordata > Actinopteri > Siluriformes > Pangasiidae > Pangasianodon > Pangasianodon hypophthalmus. The sequence continues at coordinate 424,653 of NC_069717.1, forward strand.
TACAGAGTGTATGTGTGTGAGATACAGAGTGATTGTGTGTGTGTGTGAGATACAGAGTGATTGTGTGTGTGTGTGTGTGAGATACAGAGTGATTGTGTGTGTGTGTGAGATACAGAGTGATTGTGTGTGTGTGTGTGTGATACAGATTGATTGTGTGTGTGTGAGATACAGAGTGATTGTGTGTGTGTGTGTGTGTGTGTGTGTGTGTGATACAGAGTGTATGTGTGTGTGATACAGAGTGTATGTGTGTGTACTACAGAGTGTATGTGTGTGAGATACAGAGTGACTGTGTATGTGTGTGTGTGAGATACAGAGTGATTGTGTGTGTGTGTACTACAGTGATTGTGTGTGTGTGTGTGTGTGTACTACAGTGATTGTGTGTGTGTGTGAGATACAGAGTGATTGTGTGTGTGTGTGAGATACAGAGTGATTGTGTGTGTGGGTGAGATACAGAGTGTATGTGTGTGTACTACAGAGTGTATGTGTGTGAGATACAGAGTGTATGTGTGTGTACTACAGAGTGTATGTGTGTGAGATACAGAGTGTATGTGTGTGAGATACAGAGTGTATGTGTGTGTGAGATACAGAGTGATTGTGTGTGTGTGTGTGTGTGTGATACAGAGTGTATGTGTGTGAGATACAGAGTGATTGTGTGTGTGTGAGATACAGAGTGATTGTGTGTGTGTGTGTGTGATACAGAGTGTATGTGTGTGTACTACAGAGTGTATGTGTGTGTGTGAGATACAGAGTGTATGTGTGTGATACAGAGTGTATGTGTGTGTGTGAGATACAGAGTGTATGTGTGTGTGTGAGATACAGAGTGATTGTTTGTGTGTGTGTGTGTGAGATACAGAGTGATTGTATGTGTGTGTGTGAGATACAGAGTGATTGTGTGTGTGTGTGTGTGATACAGAGTGTATGTGTGTGAGATACAGAGTGATTGTGTGTGTGTGTGTGTGATACAGAGTGTATGTGTGTGAGATACAGAGTGATTGTGTGTGTGTGTGTGTGATACAGAGTGTATGTGTGTGAGATACAGAGTGACTGTGTGTGTGATACAGAGTGTATGTGTGTGAGATACAGAGTGATTGTGTGTGTGTGTGTGTGATACAGAGTGTATGTGTGTGAGATACAGAGTGATTGTGTGTGTGTGTGTGTGATACAGAGTGTATG
>NC_069717.1:430825-450825 GCF_027358585.1 Pangasianodon hypophthalmus
CCAAACAGAACCTTCTTCTGAAAGCTAAGAACACTTATTTATCCAAAGAACCCTTGAAGAAGCAACCATTTTTTAATTTAAAAAAAACTGGCTACATTTATTATTGTATTCTCTACGGTCTTATAACCCACACCAAATGGGACACTAGTGTAGTGATGATGGTGCTCATAAGTTCGGAGATGGTCGTCAAGTTCCAGAACTGAACTGGCATCTCCATCAAACTGCAGTCACTGCAGAAGTTCTGAAGCTTGTATTGCTTGGAGGTTCTTGGCACTGTGCGTCCTGGCCCAGGTTCCTCCTTTGGCTCATGTGCAGCCCCTGCATGCATTTCATCCTGGCCTGGTGGATCTTCAGGTGAGGCCTTGCAGACCTTACTGCTTCCCAAGGTCAACTTGTAGCTCCCAGTATTGTGTGTCTGTTATGTTCTCTTGGACTTGGTCATGCCACCAGCTTGTTAGGATGTTGTATACTGCCTGGAAAATAAACCTAAATTGTTGAGGTTCTGCTTTCCACACCTTGGTCCATGTGACCTTCTTCTTTACCACTTGCTCCAGTTTTGTCCAGATGCTTTGCTACCACATCCCAACCATTCTCCTGACTTATTTTCCCTTAATTTATTCCTCTAGTCTCCTCTAGGACACATTTCGGACTCAGGGATGTCATGTCAGTCCCATCCCTCTAATTCCAGAATCACTAGTGTAGCCAAACATCTGAGAGCTTCTGAAGGTATCTGGGACATGCTCTTGTGGTCACCCAAGTCAGACCTAGTTGTGCTGTTTCTGTACCTTATGGACCTGATGGTTCCACATCCTACAAGTTTCCAGTAGCCCTGGATCAGCACCATGTCCCAAGGAAGTCTACGGTCTATATAATTCACTACAACAGCTTTGGTCTAAGAATCTCCTCAAAATCTTCCTTTGCAAGTGTCTTAGACTACCTTGATGCCTTTGCAGCATTGAGATGCATGGTAGAATCATCTGAAACTCCCCAACAGCAGCACCCAGAGCAGAGAGGTGCTCCAGTAACATGAGTATGGTCACCTGTAGGGTGCCGAAGCTAGTCTCAAAGAGAAGACAGGGAGAAAGTGGAGGCACAACAGGCAGTGGAAAATGGAACAAGAGGTATGGCTGGACAAGGCACCAGATGGTGATCCATGTGGTTCTAGAGGGACTACGTGAAGCTGTTGAGGAAATGCAAGTCAGCAGGATGGCTGAGATGTGGCAGCAAGGTCTGTAGAATGGTGCAAGCCAGAGAGTAAACAACATTATAACAAGGTGGTAGCATGACCAAGTTCACGAGGCCATCGCAGACCACCACACAAGATTTGGAGCTGTAAGTTGAAGGCAGCGTAGGCTCCCAAAAATGAGAGGCAATGTCCCAGAGGCTGGACATGGTGTTGCCATCTGAGAATACTAAACAGGTTATCTTCATGGAGCTCACAATTTCCAGAATGTTCTTACAATCTGTATGTGGATTTAAATCCAAAGTGGACACGGAATAAACTGTAATATAACATGGAATAAACTTCCCCAGAAACACTGTAAACGCCCCAGCAGTAGAAACGTGAGCAGCGTGAGCACAGTGTGTAAATTCTGGCTCGGAAAGTTCCTCAACTTCAGCTACATCACTCCAGTTCATCATCGCTCTCAGTAATAGATGTGTGTGGGAATGTTTCTTGTGCAGTTATTTTTGTTCGGACTTGCCCACCATATGATCTAATGAATTTATTTGTTTCTGTTTTTTAAACATAAACAAACTAGTATTGTAATGTAAAGCACCATGACCCTGACCAGGCAGTTACTAAGGATGAGTGAAGCGAGTGAACGCTGTAAATAATTCTCACAGTGCCAGACGGTCATGTTAATGTTCATGCAGGAGTAATTGTGCTTTATTTCTATACTTAAGTATTATTTTAAGAGTATTTATACTTTACTTTTTTACTCTTTACTCTTACTTTAAAGCACTCAAAATAAAACCACTTCCTCTTCTATCTGTAAAACAAAATAATCCTAGTTCTAGAAACGTGATTTAAAAAAAAATATTTTTCACATGAAAACATGACATTAATGAAATTTCACGAGTAAAAACATTTCAAGTTTAAAAAAAATGTTTTAATAGTTACATTTAAAAGTAGCAAGTAAAAGTGGACACTTTACTTTTAACTGAGTAAGATTTTGACACTTTACACTTAAGCAGAACTTCTCAGTAATGAACATGTCCCTTGTTTGAGCTTCTGTCCACATGAAAGCGAAAACATTCCCCATGTGCAACCGTTTGTTCTCTGCAGGATCTCAGATCCTCAACCAGGCACTCTGTAAACATTTCTGGCATGCTTTCTAGCAAAAAAAACCCAAAACATGACACAGTGCTCCTCCTTTTCGTATCTGCCTACATATGTACATATTTTCAGTCCATTCTGATTGCTGTGTTTTCAGTTGGTGGAATTTGGTGGAAGAAAACGCACCTAGAGTTAGTTAACGGGGATTTAAATAAACAGTTTAGGGGCTAAACGTTGTTAAATAAAGCTAGCTGCGTGGCGCGAAACTGAGATGTTATCATTGGAGCTTCTGAGCAGAAAAGTATTATGATGTGTAAAATAAGCACAATTCAAAGTTTATAAACTCTGCATTTTAATCCTCTTAGAATTAATTTAATAATTTTTTTAATTTAGCAAATTAATCTGGATGTTTATACACACACACACACACACGCAGAGAAAAATCCGATTCACCTGAGAGGAATCACACCTGAAGACCAGGTGTTGCCCTCACTCCAAGTCACGATATTCCACTCATACACACTCTCACACACACACACGGTAACCACGGCAACCTGAAATCAGAGGAACTGAGTGTTCCTGAGTGGAGACCGAGCAGCAACGAACACACAATGAGTCGCGAGTGAATAAGAGTCTGGGTGTGTCTTAGTGAGTCAGAGAGACCAACACACACACACACACACACACACACACACAGACACACACACACCACACACACACACACACACGTGAACTACATCTGCCTCAAGAGGGAAACTTTCTATTACTGTTTTCCTTCACATCCCAAAAACATCTAAAAATACACCGAGTGTAAGAGTTACATTCACTGACAATAGCGAGGGACATTAAATACTGCAGTAACAAAAATAAACACTGTGTGCTGCTGTTAGAGGAAAATAATCAACAGTGGGTTAGTGTGATAAAGTGGAGTTACTGCTACCACACTGAGGTTAAATTATATTATATTTCTATAACAGCACGTCCCAGAGTGTTTTATTCCTCTTACACCACAGCAATTTACCAACAATTACAATTTTTAAATTTATTAAACAATGACATGTCATACTTTTTATCCATTTATAGTTACATTCAATGAAACGAGTTAGTTCTTGTTGTCGCTTACGTTATAGCAGCTATAAACACTCGTTCCCTCACCAGCCTCTTTATTCTCTCACTTCAAGTTAATAAGAGAAATAAATGCAGCTTGTTCCGCATGTTAGTGAGAAACCGCAAAGTAGCTTAAACTCCTCTGTCCTGAAGACGTCAGAAAACTTAAAGTTACAGCATCATCTCTGACTGTTACAAAGCGCTGACACTGGAAACTCCTTCCACAAATGTTTAATAAACATCTCCTTACACATCAATGTTTTTTAAATCTGTTTATGTGCCAGTCCCTGTGAATGAGCTGTTACTATAGAAACGATAACGTATTGGAACAAGCGCATTAATATAAACCTGCGCTACTGTCAGAGCTGCTGTTATAGAAAATTATTTTTATATGAATTCCAGATTTCTAAAACAACCGACAGATAACAGAAACTTTTAATCAACATTAAAACATTTAGTGACATCAGCTATAAAAATTAAGCAGAAAATTTTTGGCACTTACTTCTGAACAGTAAAATATTCCACAAGCTGCGTTCACTGTGACTTTAATTTTCCATATCGGCGGTTCTTCACGCTGTTATTTTTGTATAACTGTGTGGTTCTCGTAATCCAGAGCGCCGTTACTCAGTCAGGAATCTGAGCTCCACAAGAATCCCTGTCGAGTTCCTCTTTTATTCTCAAACGCTCTTTATGACCACATTAGCATTTCAATAGGACGTTCCTCACACTGTGACCTCGCCTCAGCTTCGGCCGCAGCTTTAACCCGCTCAAATGCCTTGATTTTAGATTTCTGAGCTTCTTAAGACGTTTAGTATGATTGTTTTATTTAAAAAATGTATTAAACATTATAAATATTATCTACTTTAAAATATTTAATATTTATTTTTTATTATTTTTATAAACTGTAATATAGTTAATTACATTAAACATTATAGAAATTAAATATTTTAAAGTATATCACTTTCTAATACAACATCAGGATGTCGCCAACATTATGTTTGTAATTTACATAATTTTATTACAATATTGAAATGTTTTATAACAGCGATTATAAATTTAATCAGAAATGTTAAGATTCGTTTCTTTCAGAACCACAACCTCAAAGTTTCATTTTCTCAACGTTTACATGAATTGTCTAACATTTAACACACACACACACACACACTTTATAAAAAAGTCAATAAACAAGTAACAAAAATTAATATACATTTAACTTTAATTTTATTTGGTCTATTTATATTAAAAACAAAATTTATTTAAAATGAAGCACATTTCAAGCCTTAAAAATACAATTTTAAAAATGCAACATGATTTCTCCTCGACACTTTAAACACCGCAGCACTGAGAGTTAAACACCGCGGCACAGAGTTAAACACCGCACTGAGAGTTAAACACCGCGACACTGAGAGTTAAACACCGCGACACTGAGAGTTAAACACCGCGGCACTGAGAGTTAAACACCGCGGCACTGAGAGTTAAACACTGCGGCACTGAGAGTTAAACACCACACTGAGAGTTAAACACCACACTGAGAGTTAAACACCGCGACACTGAGAGTTAAACACAGCGGCACTGAGAGTTAAACACCGTGGCACTGAGAGTTAAACACCACACTGAGAGTTAAACACTGCGACACTGAGAGTTAAACACAGCGGCACTGAGAGTTAAACACTGCGGCACGGAGAGTTAAACACCACACTGAGAGTTAAACACCGCGGCACTGAGAGTTAAACACCGCGGCACTGAGAGTTAAACATCGCGGCACTGAGAGTTAAACACCGCGGCACTGAGAGTTAAACACCGCGGCACTGAGAGTTAAACACCGCGGCACTGAGAGTTAAACATCGCAGCACTGAGAGTTAAACACCGCGGCACTGAGAGTTAAACACCGCGGCACTGAGAGTTAAACATCGCAGCACTGAGAGTTAAACACCGCGGCACTGAGAGTTAAACACCACACTGAGAGTTAAACATCGCGGCACTGAGAGTTAAACACCGCGGCACTGAGAGTTAAACACCACACTGAGAGTTAAACACCGCGGCACTGAGAGTTAAACACTGCAGCACTGAGAGTTAAACACTGCAGCACTGAGAGTTAAACACCGCACTGAGAGTTAAACACTGCAGCACTGAGAGTTAAACACTGCAGCACTGAGAGTTAAACACCGCACTGAGAGTTAAACATCGCAGCACTGAGAGTTAAACACTGCAGCACTGAGAGTTAAACACCGCACTGAGAGTTAAACACCACACTGAGAGTTAAACACCGCAGCACTGAGAGTTAAACACCACGGCACTGAGAGTTAAACACCGCGGCACTGAGAGTTAAACACCGCGGCACTGAGAGTTAAACACCGCACTGAGAGTTAAACACCGCGGCACTGAGAGTTAAACACCGCGGCACTGAGAGTTAAACACTGCGGCACTGAGAGTTAAACTCCGCACTGAGAGTTAAACTCCGCACTGAGAGTTAAACACTGCACTGAGAGTTAAACACCACGGCACTGAGAGTTAAACACCGCGGCACTGAGAGTTAAACACCGCGGCACTGAGAGTTAAACACCGCGACACTGAGAGTTAAACACCGCGACACTGAGAGTTAAACACCGCGGCACTGAGAGTTAAACACTGCGGCACTGAGAGTTAAACACCGCGGCACTGAGAGTTAAACACCGCGACACTGAGAGTTAAACACCGCGACACTGAGAGTTAAACACCGCGGCACTGAGAGTTAAACACCACACTGAGAGTTAAACACCGCGGCACTGAGAGTTAAACACTGCGGCACTGAGAGTTAAACTCCGCACTGAGAGTTAAACACCGCGACACTGAGAGTTAAACACCGCGACACTGAGAGTTAAACACCGCGACACTGAGAGTTAAACACCGCGGCACTGAGAGTTAAACACTGCGGCACTGAGAGTTAAACTCCGCACTGAGAGTTAAACACCGCAGCACTGAGAGTTAAACACCGCAGCACTGAGAGTTAAACACCGCGGCACTGAGAGTTAAACACCGCACTGAGAGTTAAACACCGCACTGAGAGTTAAACACCACACTGAGAGTTAAACACCGCACTGAGAGTTAAACACCGCGGCACTGAGAGTTAAACACCGCGGCACTGAGAGTTAAACACCGCGGCACTGAGAGTTAAACACCACACTGAGAGTTAAACACCGCGGCACTGAGAGTTAAACACCGCAGCACTGAGAGTTAAACACTGCAGCACTGAGAGTTAAACACCGCAGCACTGAGAGTTAAACACCGCAGCACTGAGAGTTAAACACCGAGGCACTGAGAGTTAAACACCACACTGAGAGTTAAACATCGCAGCACTGAGAGTTAAACACCACACTGAGAGTTAAACACCACACTGAGAGTTAAACACCGCACTGAGAGTTAAACACCGCACTGAGAGTTAAACACCGCACTGAGAGTTAAACACCGCGACACTGAGAGTTAAACACCGCACTGAGAGTTAAACACCGCACTGAGAGTTAAACACCGCGACACTGAGAGTTAAACACCGCGACACTGAGAGTTAAACACCGCACTGAGAGTTAAACACCGCACTGAGAGTTAAACACAGCACTGAGAGTTAAACACCGCGGCACTGAGAGTTAAACATCGCAGCACTGAGAGTTAAACACCACACTGAGAGTTAAACACCGCACTGAGAGTTAAACACCGCGGCACTGAGAGTTAAACACCGCGGCACTGAGAGTTAAACACCACACTGAGAGTTAAACATCGCAGCACTGAGAGTTAAACACCGCACTGAGAGTTAAACACTGCGACACTGAGTTAAACACCGCAGCACTGAGAGTTAAACACCACACTGAGAGTTAAACACCACACTGAGAGTTAAACACCGCAGCACTGAGAGTTAAACACTGCGGCACTGAGAGTTAAACACTGCGACACTGAGAGTTAAACACCGCAGCACTGAGAGTTAAACACCACACTGAGAGTTAAACACCACACTGAGAGTTAAACACCACGGCACTGAGAGTTAAACACTGCGGCACTGAGAGTTAAACACCGCAGCACTGAGAGTTAAACACCGTGGCACTGAGAGTTAAACACCGCGGCACTGAGAGTTAAACACCGTGGCACTGAGAGTTAAACACTGCGACACTGAGAGTTAAACACTGCAGCACTGAGAGTTAAACACCGCGACACTGAGAGTTAAACATCGCGGCACTGAGAGTTAAACACCACACTGAGAGTTAAACACCACACTGAGAGTTAAACACCGCAGCACTGAGAGTTAAACACCGCACTGAGAGTTAAACACCGCGGCACTGAGAGTTAAACACCGCGGCACTGAGAGTTAAACACCGCGGCACTGAGAGTTAAACACCACACTGAGAGTTAAACACCGCACTGAGAGTTAAACACCGCAGCACTGAGAGTTAAACACTGCAGCACTGAGAGTTAAACACTGCAGCACTGAGAGTTAAACACCGCACTGAGAGTTAAACACCGCACTGAGAGTTAAACACCACACTGAGAGTTAAACACCACACTGAGAGTTAAACACTGCAGCACTGAGAGTTAAACACCGCAGCACTGAGAGTTAAACACCGCAGCACTGAGAGTTAAACACCGCACTGAGAGTTAAACACCGCGGCACTGAGAGTTAAACACCGCGGCACTGAGAGTTAAACACCGCACTGAGAGTTAAACACCACACTGAGAGTTAAACACCACACTGAGAGTTAAACACTGCAGCACTGAGAGTTAAACACTGCAGCACTGAGAGTTAAACACCGCAGCACTGAGAGTTAAACACCGCACTGAGAGTTAAACACCGCGGCACTGAGAGTTAAACACCGCGGCACTGAGAGTTAAACACTGCACTGAGAGTTAAACACCGCGGCACTGAGAGTTAAACACTGCACTGAGAGTTAAACACCGCGGCACTGAGAGTTAAACACCGTGGCACTGAGAGTTAAACACCGTGGCACTGAGAGTTAAACACCACACTGAGAGTTAAACACCACACTGAGAGTTAAACACCGCGGCACTGAGAGTTAAACACCGCGGCACTGAGAGTTAAACACCGCGGCACTGAGAGTTAAACACTGCACTGAGAGTTAAACACCGCGGCACTGAGAGTTAAACACCGTGGCACTGAGAGTTAAACACCGTGGCACTGAGAGTTAAACACCACACTGAGAGTTAAACACCACACTGAGAGTTAAACACCACACTGAGAGTTAAACACCGCAGCACTGAGAGTTAAACACCGCACTGAGAGTTAAACACCGCGGCACTGAGAGTTAAACACCGCGGCACTGAGAGTTAAACACCACACTGAGAGTTAAACACCGCGGCACTGAGAGTTAAACACCGCACTGAGAGTTAAACACCGCACTGAGAGTTAAACATCGCAGCACTGAGAGTTAAACACCGCACTGAGAGTTAAACACCGCGGCACTGAGAGTTAAACACCACACTGAGAGTTAAACACCACACTGAGAGTTAAACACCACACTGAGAGTTAAACACCGCACTGAGAGTTAAACATCGCAGCACTGAGAGTTAAACATCGCAGCACTGAGAGTTAAACACCGCACTGAGAGTTAAACACCGCGGCACTGAGAGTTAAACACCACACTGAGAGTTAAACACCGCGGCACTGAGAGTTAAACATCGCGGCACTGAGAGTTAAACACCGCACTACTGAGAGTTAAACACCGCACTGAGAGTTAAACACCACACTGAGAGTTAAACACCGCGGCACTGAGAGTTAAACACCGCACTGAGAGTTAAACACCGCGGCACTGAGAGTTAAACACCGCGGCACTGAGAGTTAAACACCGCACTACTGAGAGTTAAACACCGCACTACTGAGAGTTAAACACCGCACTGAGAGTTAAACACCGCACTGAGAGTTAAACACCGCGGCACTGAGAGTTAAACACCGCGGCACTGAGAGTTAAACACCGCGGCACTGAGAGTTAAACACCGCGGCACTGAGAGTTAAACACCGCACTGAGAGTTAAACACCGCACTGAGAGTTAAACACCGCACTGAGAGTTAAACACCGCACTGAGAGTTAAACACCACACTGAGAGTTAAACACCGCACTACTGAGAGTTAAACACCGCACTGAGAGTTAAACACCGCACTGAGAGTTAAACACCGTGGCACTGAGAGTTAAACACCGCAGCACTGAGAGTTAAACACCGCGGCACTGAGAGTTAAACACCGCGGCACTGAGAGTTAAACACTGCGGCACTGAGAGTTAAACACCGCGGCACTGAGAGTTAAACACCACACTGAGAGTTAAACACCTCGGCACTGAGAGTTAAACACCGCGGCACTGAGAGTTAAACACTGCGGCACTGAGAGTTAAACACCGCGGCACTGAGAGTTAAACACCACACTGAGAGTTAAACACCTCGGCACTGAGAGTTAAACACCGCGGCACTGAGAGTTAAACACCGCAGCACTGAGAGTTAAACACCGCGGCACTGAGAGTTAAACACCGCACTGAGAGTTAAACACCGCACTGAGAGTTAAACACCGCACTGAGAGTTAAACACCGCGGCACTGAGAGTTAAACACCGCACTACTGAGAGTTAAACACCGCACTGAGAGTTAAACACCGCACTGAGAGTTAAACACCGCAGCACTGAGAGTTAAACACCGCAGCACTGAGAGTTAAACACCGCACTGAGAGTTAAACACCGCGGCACTGAGAGTTAAACACCGCGGCACTGAGAGTTAAACACCGCGGCACTGAGAGTTAAACACCGCAGCACTGAGAGTTAAACACTGCAGCACTGAGAGTTAAACACCACACTGAGAGTTAAACACCACACTGAGAGTTAAACACTGCAGCACTGAGAGTTAAACACCGCGGCACTGAGAGTTAAACACCACACTGAGAGTTAAACACCGCAGCACTGAGAGAGTTCTGTTCTACCAAAATGCTGGAGAGTTCATATGGTGAGTATTACCCATAATGCACTGCAAATGTACATTAGCATTAACTTTAACCATCATGCTAAACACTAATCACTAATTAACCTATTAGCTAGAAAGAAGGCTATAATAGTTATAAAAGTTACAGCTTTTGGTGTGTGTGTGTGTGTGTGTGTGTGATAAAGTATCTCTGCAGGCCACACCCACTTCAGGCCACGCCCACCCAGACCACACCCTCCTTGTCTTCTAACAATCCAGCCTGAACACTTCTGATGAAGTAATTAGTGTTAAATATTTTGTTTAGTAATTAATGACTAATGACTTTTTTCAGTCTGGACATCAGTAATTCTTTCTAGTGCAGCTTTAATCTGTAATTTTATCTGTTTTAAGACAAAAGAAAACTCTCAGTCCCAATTTTTAACCTTTTTTTGTGTTTAATGTGAATCTCGGCCTTTCAAAAAACACGGAGTGAAAAAGTGCAGAGGTGTGAAACGAGGACCAGGTGCTGAACACACACACACACACACACACACACAGGGGAAAGATTCCTGTGTGTGTGAGTGTGTGTGTGTAAGGTGAACTTATTTGGATCACACACTGACACAGAAATACAGCTGCTCAGTAACACACACACACACACACACACACACACACTTCAACGTATCTTTACTCTTTATTTCTGTGTGTAAAGGTTCTTACTAGAGTTCTGAAGACACGCCCCCTGCACTCTGATTGGCTGATATGATTAAATCATACACACTCACAAAAGTGGAAAATGTCTGACCTTCAGATGACCCTGTGTGTAGACTTCTTGGACTTTTTGACTCTGTATCAGTGAATATCAACAACCAAACACCAAACACTTTTAGACATTTAGACATTTTAGTAACAATTTGATTTATTTTACATTTTTATAGTTTCTCTTTTTCCATTTTATATTTTTCTTTAGTTTATAGTTTTGTTTGCATTTTAATTTTACTTTTTTCTGTTTAATGATTTTATATCATTTTATTTTATTGCTGTATTATTTTGTTTTACTTTAACTGAGACAATTGTTTTTCTTTTTGTATTATCATTATTATTATTATTATTATTATTATCATTATTATTATTATTATGATGATTGTATAAAAATCATTTTTCTTTTCCTAGTTCTGTTTGTACTTTAATTGTATATTTTTATATTCTATATTTTTTACATAATTTTATTTAATTACTCTTATTTTATGACTTTTATCTCTTGATATTAGACATGCAGTGTTTTTATTTTGTGTTATTGTTCTTGTTCTTCTTCTTCTTATTATTATTGTTATTATGGTATAAAACAGGCGGGTGGTGGAAGTGCTAATGTTTCTGCTCCACCACATTATCGGTAATAAAAATATAAATTCACTAAAAGCAAAGAAACAACACAAACACTGCAGAGATACACAACAATACAAAATGTTTATTTTTATCCTCATCATCATCGGGAATAAATCACTGATTTACTTCGTCTCATGACCACACCATCATCCGGAAAATAAAAAATAAACACAAACATTCGGCAGCTCGGTGTGTTTCAGACAGAATGAAATTCACGTGAAGATGAAGATGAAGATGGCTAGCAGATCGGCTGTGAAAATGTTTATTGTGCAAAATTAAAAACAGATAAAAATGAAAAAGAAGATCGCAAACGCATTTCCACTGAACCCCTGAGCTGGGAACGATTTACAGATCAAAGGGAGACGAGGAGAGGCGAAGAGAGACGCGAAGAGAGAGGCGAAGAGAGAGGCGAAGAGAGACGCGAAGAGAGACGCGAAGAGAGAGGCGAAGAGAGAGGCGAAGAGAGACGCGAAGAGAGAGGCGAAGAGAGAGGCGAAGAGAGAGGCGAAGAGAGAGGCGAAGAGAGACGCGAAGAGAGACGCGAAGAGAGACGCGAAGAGAGAGGCGAAGAGAGAGGCGAAGAGAGACGCGAAGAGAGAGGCGAAGAGAGACGCGAAGAGAGACGCGAAGAGAGACGCAAAGAGAGACGCGGAGAGAGACGAAGAGAGAGGTGAAGAGAGGCGAAGAGAGACGTGAAGAGAGACGCGAAGAGAAACGCGAAGAGAGACGTGAAGAGAGACGCGAAGAGAAACGCGAAGAGAGACGCGAAGAGAGACGCGAAGAGAGACGCGGAGAGAGACGAAGAGAGAGGTGAAGAGAGGCAAAGAGAGACGTGAAGAGAGACGCGAAGAGAAACGTGAAGAGAGACGTGAAGAGAGACGCGAAGAGAAATGTGAAGAGAGACGTGAAGAGAGACGTGAAGAGAGAATAAAACCTCAGTGTGGTGAGAACAGGACTAGCGAGCGGTCAGAACTCATTAATTTGGATAATAAAGTCCGGTACTGAGCAGTTCATCGCTGAGGTCCAGTCCACTTCAGCCACTTTCTCAGCCAATGGAAAGCAGTCCAGTTAAACGGGAGCGTGACATCACTTCCTGTGAGCAGGGCGTTACCTGGCTCAGGTGTGTGAGGTCACTGCTTGGCTTTTTTCAGGATGGTGCCCACGGCGGAGATGACGGTGGTCTTGGTGCCGCTGGCGGTGGTGGTGACGGAGACGACCCCGGGCAGCGTGGCTGTGGTGGTGAGCAGAGCCGGCTGGGAGAGAGTGACCGGAACCGCCGAGTCCCACTTACTCTTCCTCTTCTGAGCATCTGATACACACACACACACACACACACACACACGCACATTATACACGCAAATACAACAGCATATTAATTATCATATCAGTCGTGATTGGCTCAAAACCGTGGAGCCCATGATACATAGCTCCGCCCCCAAAATCAGAACCGAGTTAGAATGCAACTTCAGCGCTGTGTGTGTGTGCGCGTGTGCGTTACCTGAGGAGGTGGTGTTGGTGGTGTTGGTGGTCACGGCAGCGGCGTTCGTACTCGTGCCTTTCTTCGTTCCCGTCACAAACTCAATCTGAAGCAAAAACACGTTTAAACACAAAAATTAATAACACAGTTACACAATTTATTTTATTCACAGCATCAGTGTTTAACTGTGAAACTGCACTGAACCTGTAGGAGTGTGTAGGAGTGTGTAGTGTTGTGTAGTGTTGTGTAGGAGTGTGTAGTGTTGTGTAGGAGTGTGTAGGAGTGTGTAGTGTTGTGTAGTGTTGTGTAGGAGTGTGTAGGAGTGTGTAGTGTTGTGTAGTGTTGTGTAGGAGTGTGTAGTGTTGTGTAGTGTTGTGTAGGAGTGTGTAGTGTTGTGTAGGAGTGTGTAGTGTTGTGTAGGAGTGTGTAGTATTGTGTAGAAGTGTGTAGTGTTGTGTAAGAGTGTGTAGTATTGTGTAGGAGTGTGTAGGAGTGTGTAGGAGTGTTTAGAAGTGTGTAGTGTTGTGTAGGAGTGTGTAGTGTTGTGTAGGAGTGTGTAGGAGTGTGTAGGAGTGTGTAGGAGTGTTTAGAAGTGTGTAGTGTTGTGTAGGAGTGTGTAGTGTTGTGTAGGAGTGTGTAGTGTTGTGTAGGAGTGTGTAGTATTGTGTAGGAGTGTGTAGGAGTGTGTAGGAGTGTGTAGTGTTGTGTAGGAGTGTGTAGGAGTGTTTAGAAGTGTGTAGTGTTGTGTAGGAGTGTGTAGTATTGTGTAGGAGTGTGTAGGAGTGTGTAGTGTTGTGTAGGAGTGTGTAGTGTTGTGTAGGAGTGTGTAGGAGTGTTTAGAAGTGTGTAGTGTTGTGTAGGAGTGTGTAGGAGTGTGTAGGAGTGTGTAGGAGTGTGTAGTGTTGTGTAGGAGTGTGTAGGAGTGTGTAGAAGTGTTTAGAAGTGTGTAGTGTTGTGTAGGAGTGTGTAGTGTTGTGTAGGAGTGTGTAGGAGTGTGTAGTGTTGTGTAGGAGTGTGTAGTGTTGTGTAGGAGTGTGTAGTGTCTCAGGGACGTCACCTTCGTCCGCTCCTTTTTGGCTTTCTCCAGTTTTTCCATCTCAATTTTCTGAGCTTTGGCTGCAGAAAGAATAATAATAATAATAATAATAATAATAATAATAATAAATCTCAGACAGTAAATGTAAGTAAAATAATTAACTGAATGTATGTAATTTAATGTAAACAGAAGCTCACCTAATGATTCATAATACGAATCTTCAGACCAACCGTGAGGATCAAACATGTCCTGAGGAACACAAATCATCAGCTCTCTCTTCCATTTAAACACAAAATAGAGAAAAATAAAGATAATCTGACTTTCTGTGATGAGGCGTAAATCAGGGCGTAAATCAGGGCGTAAATCAGGGCGTAATAACGGGGCGCAATAACGGCGCAATAACGGGGCGTAAATCAGGGCGTAAATCGGGGCGTAATAACGGGGCGTAATAACGGGGCGTAATAACAGGGCGTAATAACGGGGCGTAATAACGGGGCGTAATAACAGGGTGTGCTGCACACAGACCCTTTTCCGTGACGTCAGAAAGACGGATTATTCTTTTAATTTCCGTGTAAAAATGAAAATCAGAAAATCTGAGATCAGAAGGTTAATCCGTCGTGCGGTCAGTGAGCACTTCCCCTCGCAGCGAGCTGCGGTGATTCCTCTGGGCTCAGAGACTTTCTCTTATTGTGTATTTCTATAAAGCGAGACGTGGCGTCTCTCCTGTGCACAACTTCACACTTACCTTTGGGTAGTTCGTCCCGAGTTCATCAATACCACAGAACTGGATCAGCTTCTCATAAATACTGTGGAAAACACACACACACACACACACACACACACACACAGAGTAATAAATGCGGTGTACACCTAGGTGTGTGTCAGTGCTGATGAGTTACAGTGTGTGTCAATGTGTGTTAGAGTGTGTGTTGGTGTCAGTGTGTGTTGGTGTGTATCAGTGTGTATCAGTGCGTTTCAGTGTGTGTCAGTGTGTTACATTGTCAGTGTGTGTTACAGTGTGTTAGAGTGTGTGTTGGTGTATCAGCTTGTCAGTGTGTGTCACTGTGTGGGTCAGTGTGTGTTACAGTGTCAGTGTGTTTCACAGCGTGTTGGTGTGTGTTAGTGTGCACAGTGGGTTGGTGCGTATCCATGTGTGAGTGTGTGTCAGTGTGTGTTGGTGTGTATCAGTGTGTTAGTGTGTCACAGTGTGGGTCAGTGTGTGTTAGAGTGTGTGCTAGAGTGTGTGTTGGTGTATCAGCATGTCAGTGTGTGTTGCAGAGTGGTTCAGTGTGTGTCGGTGTGTGCTAGAGTGTGTGTTGGTGTATCGGCGTGTTAGTGTGTGTCACTGTGTGGGTCAGTGTGCGTTACAGTGTCAGTGTGAGTGTGTGTCAGTGTGTCTCACAGTGTGTCGGTGTGTTAGTGTGTGCATCACTGTGGGCTGGTGCGTATCCGTGTGAGAGTGTGTGTCGGTGTGTATCCGTGTGTGAGTGTGTGTGTCGGTGTGTGTAGGTGTGTGTTATTGATGTACCTGGGGTTACGGAACTCTTTCTTCTTCTGGATGTGGCTGTTGGTGTCGAAGTCTCCATGCAGCTTCCTCTCATACAGTTTATAAATCTTCTCCTGATCACACACACACACACACACACACACACAATAAAACTCATTATTAATTAACGTACAGTGAGTTCAGAGAGTATTCAGATCCCTTCACTCACTCACACACACACACACACACACACACATACAGTTTACTGTGTAATAGATTTCCAGGTCTCTAATCTACACACAACAATCCTTAATGACAAAGTGAAATTTTTTATGCAAATTTGTTAAAAATCAAAAACTGAACTGCGGTAAGTGTTCAATTTTTTTATTCAGTATTTTGTAGAAGCTTCAATTCAACTTAATTTTGTTTATGTAGCGCTTTTAACAATGGACAGTGTCACAGAGCAGCTTCAGAGACAAAAATAAAGCTTCTTCAGCAGCAGCTCCAGCTTTGAGTCTTCTTGGGCGAGTCTCTACAAGCTTTACCCTCCTGGATTTCTCCCATTCTTCTGCGCAGATCCTCTCCAGCTCGATCCGCTCGGACGTGTAGCGTCTGTGAACCGCCATCTTCAGCTCTCTCACAGATGTTCTGTGGGGTTCACGTCTGGTCTCTGGCTGGGCCACTCACAGCCATTCAGAGACCTGTCCCGAAGCCACTGCAGTGTTGTCAAGGATCTCTCTGTATTTGGCTTCATTCATCCTTCCCTCAATTCTGACCAGTCTCCTCATCCCTGCTGCTGAAAAGTACCCCATAGCGTGATGCTGCCACCACCGTGCTTCACCACAGATATCAGCCAATCGATGAGCAGAACCTTGTGTTCACCGGGTATAGTGCTTGGACTTCGGCCAAAAGTGTTTAATAATTATCTCATCAGACCAGAGAATCAGAGTCGTTCACATACCTACCACCTTCCCTTTACTGTCTAGCCGCTCTACCATAAAGGCCTGACTGATGGAGTGCTTCTAAGACCTTCCTGCAGGTTCGCACTTTTCTGCGGAGGACTTCTGAAGTTCTGTTAGAGTGGACATTGGGTTCTTAGTCACCTCCCTGATTAAGGCCCTTCTAACCCGGTTCCTATGAGGAGTCCTGGTGGCTCCAAACTGTACTGTGGAAAGTTAAACATCATCAGATCTAATTCTCAGTACCTCAGTATGATAAATATAAATAAATATAACAATGAGGAGATAAAGCAGAACAGAGCCGGAGTTGTTCTGTCCTCCGTCCCGTATCGTATCGTCCTGTACTTTTCTGAATCGCACCTCTGTGTGAGTTTAGAAGCAGACGAACATTTTTAACAACCACGCAACAAAAAGTGACCTGGAAAAGTGCCATGTTTGTTCACTCAGTCACTTCCTGTTTGCTTACAGCAATGTGAAATCACGCTCATTTCAACCCTGTGACGTGTGTGTGAGTGTGTGTGAGTGTGTGTGAGTGTGAGAGGGAGAGTGTGTGTGTGTGTGCGTGTGCGTTTGTTTAATTTGGTCTGATATGAGCGCAGGATTAAGAGCGAATTAAGGAGCATCTTAATGGTCAAGTCTGTGCAGAGAGGAGTGTGTAGCTGCAGGCGCAGGAAATTCGTCATGGAGAAGATAAGAACCAAGTGTGAACCACACCCTGACTGACACACACACACACACACACACACACACACACACACACACACACACACACACCCACCCCCACCCTGACACACACACACCTGTCCAGACAACTCCAGCAGCGACTGAGGGAATGTACTGTATGTAACAGAGTGCAACGAAGAAGAATTATAAAACAAGAGAGAGACTAACATAAAAAGAGGAGAGGGAGAAAGAGGAGAAAAAGGTGGAGAAAGAAAGAAATAAAGAAAGACAGAAGGAGGAAAGTATGCAAGGAAGAGAAACAGAGTGGGGAAGAAGAAATTGAAAGGTGAAAGGAGAAAGAAAAAAAAGAGAAAGAATGAGAAAAGACAGAGGAATTCCGAGTTGAGGGGCATTTTGTTTTTGTTTTTCCTAGATAAGAGATCAGAAATTCCGAAATAAAAAAAATTCCAAAATTCCAAGTTAAACATTTCAGTCAAATGCAGCATAATTGCCCAGATGGAGTGATTATACAGTACACTGGGGTTATAATCATGTAATAAAGGTGTATTATAATAATAAGGGGTGTGAGTGTGTGTGTGTGTTTCACTACACCCTTTAATCTCACAATTCTGTAGCATCCTCACACACTCACTTCCCCTAAACAACTCTATACACACACACACACACACACACACACACACACACACACACAGCTAATCAGTTAGTTCACTAGCAGAGAAATTAATAAATCAGCTCTAACAGTCCCTCTCCGAACACATTATTCTTTATTTAGTTCCATAAATTTTAACACAAACGCACACACACGCACACCCACACGCACACACACCCACACACGCACACCCACACGCACGCACACACACACGCACACACGCACACACACACGCACACACGCACACGCCCGCACACACGCACACACACACACGCACACGCACGCACACGCGCACACACGCACACACCCATAATGAATATGGAGGAGTGTAGAGATATGAAGGATTCTGGTGTTTATGTTTAAACAGCTGAATCGGCGAAAGAGTGCAATGCATTGTGGGTAATGTGTGTAACGCTGCTCAATCGAGCTCAAACCGTAAGGAAAGACTTTGTAAGATGATGGAAGGGCCTGGATGAGGGGAAGTGGACGAGGGGAAGTGGACGAGGGGATGTGGACGAGGGGATGTGGACGAGGGGATGTGGACGAGGGGAAGTGGACGAGGGGAAGTGGACGAGGGGAAGTGGACGAGGGGATGTGGACGAGGGGATGTGGACGAGGGGAAGTGGACGAGGGGAAGTGGACGAGGGGATGTGGACGAGGGGAAGTGGACGAGGGGATGTGGACGAGGGGATGTGGACGAGGGGATGTGGACGAGGGGAAGTGGACGAGGGGATGTGGACGAGGGGATGTGGACGAGGGGATGTGGACGAGGGGATGTGGACGAGGGGAAGTGGACGAGGGGATGTGGACGAGGGGATGTGGACGAGGGGATGTGGACGAGGGGATGTGGACTAGTGGAAGTGGACGAGGGGAAGTGGACGAGGGGAAGTGGACTAGTGGAAGTGGACGAGGGGATGTGGACGAGGGGAAGTGGACGAGGGGATGTGGACGAGGGGATGTGGACGAGGGGATGTGGACGAGGGGATGTGGACGAGGGGATGTGGACGAGGGGAAGTGGACTAGGGGAAGTGGACGAGGGGAAGTGGACGAGGGGATGTGGACGAGGGGAAGTGGACTAGTGGAAGTGGACGAGGGGAAGTGGACGAGGGGAAGTGGACGAGGGGATGTGGACGAGGGGAAGTGGACGAGGGGATGTGGACGAGGGCACGAGGTCCCGGCAGGTCGATAAAAATAAAAACAGAGCTGAGCACTGAACAATAGATTTTATACCTTTATAACTTTATGAGTTTAGGCTAAAACAGAGCCGAGACACGACGAGCCTCAGCAGCGTTCAGCGACTCCACACCAACATCCGACCTTGCTGTGACCTTGACCCTGTTCTTCTCAAGTCAAGTCAAGTCAAGTGGAGTTTATTGTCATTTCAGCCATATACAAGTACACAGTGAAACGAAACAACGTTTCTCCAGGAACAAGGTGCCACATAAGACAACACAGAACAACACAGAACTACGGGGACTACATAATTTACATAAATTACATAAATTACATAAATTAAACATAAAGTGCACAAGTGCAAACGTGCGGACGCACAGGACAGAACAGACAGTACATAACTACGACGCCGACCAGTACACAGTCCTGTTGAAAGTGATAAAGTGACAGTAGTGCAAATATTACAGCTGAGGTAGTGTAAACAGTGTAAACATAGAAGTAGCAGCAATAATAAAACACGTGCAAAACATGTGCAGTGCATGTGCATAGAGGATGTTCTGTTGTGTGTATATATATATATATATATATATATGTATGTATGCGCGAGTTCCTTTGGACCAGTTCAGTTGTGTGTGTATATATGTGTGTGTGTGTGTGTGTGTGTGTGTATATGTATGTGTGTGTATGTGTGTGTTCCTTCAGTCCAGTTCTAGGTATTTAGGAGTCTGATGGCATGAGGGAAGAAACTGTTGCACAGTCTGGTTGTGAGGCCCGAATGCTTCTGATGGGTTCAATGATCTTTCCACATCACTGTGTGTGTGTGTGTGTGTGTGTGTGTGTGTGTGTGTGT
>NC_069717.1:455825-478325 GCF_027358585.1 Pangasianodon hypophthalmus
TTAAAGTTTTAAACGAAAATGTTTTTTTAACATCTACAGAATCATTAATCACACACACACACACACACACACACTCTCTCACACACACACACACACACACTCTCACACACACACACACACACTCTCTCACACACACACACACACACACACACACACACACTCTCTCACACACACACACACACACACACTCTCGCGCGCACACACTCTCGCGCGCACACACACACACACTCTCGCGCGCGCGCGCGCACACACTCTCGCGCGCGCGCGCACACACTCTCGCGCGCGCGCGCACACACACTCGCGCGCGCGCGCACACACACTCTCGCGCGCGCGCACACACACTCTCGCGCGCGCGCACACACACTCGCGCACACACACACTCGCGCACACACACACTCGCACTCTCGCACACACACACTCGCACTCTCGCACACACACACTCGCGCGCACACACACTCTCGCACACACGCACGCTCTCACTCTCGCACACACGCACGCTCTCACTCTCGCACACACGCACGCTCTCACTCTCGCACACACGCACGCTCTCACTCTCGCACACACGCACGCTCTCACTCTCGCACACACGCACACTCTCACTCTCGCACACACGCACACTCTCACTCTCGCACACACGCACACTCTCACTCTCGCACACGCACACGCACACGCTCACTCTCGCACACACGCACACGCTCACTCTCGCACACACGCACACGCTCACTCTCGCACACACGCACACGCTCACTCTCGCACACACGCACACGCTCACTCTCGCACACACGCACACTCTCGCACACTCTCACTCTCGCACACTCTCACTCTCGCACACTCTCACTCTCGCACACTCGCACACTCGCACACTCGCACACTCGCACTCTCGCACTCTCGCACACACACACTCGCACACACACACTCTCACACACACTCTCACACACACTCTCACACGCACTCGCACACTCGCACTCGCACACTCGCACTCGCACACTCGCACACGCACACTCGCACACGCACACTCGCACACGCACACTCGCACACTCGCACACACACACTCGCACACTCGCACACACACACACACACACTCTCACACTCGCACACACACACACTCTCACACTCGCACACACACACACTCGCACACACACACACTCTCACACTCGCACACACACACACTCTCACACTCGCACACACACACACTCTCACACTCGCACACACACACACACTCTCACACACGCACACTCTCACACTCGCACACACTCGCACTCGCACACTCTCGCACTCGCACACTCTCGCACTCGCACACTCTCGCACTCGCACACTCTCGCACTCGCACACTCTCGCACTCGCACACTCTCGCACTCGCACACACACTCTCGCACTCGCACACACACTCTCGCACTCGCACACACACTCTCGCACTCGCACACACACTCTCGCACACACACTCTCGCACACACA
Organism: Pangasianodon hypophthalmus; assembly: GCF_027358585.1. NCBI lineage: Eukaryota > Metazoa > Chordata > Actinopteri > Siluriformes > Pangasiidae > Pangasianodon > Pangasianodon hypophthalmus. The sequence continues at coordinate 457,281 of NC_069717.1, forward strand.
CTCTCGCACACACACTCTCGCACACACTCTCGCACACACACTCTCGCACACACACTCTCGCACACACACTCTCGCACACACACACACTTTCACTCTCCCTCACATGCGCACACACTCTTGCGCACACACTCTCCCTCACAAAAGTTAATACTGATTGAAAAAATGTAAAGTGCTACACAGGTGGAAGTTTTAGAGGAAACTCGACAATGAAATAATAAAACTTTAATGCTAACTGGTGTTTAGTGATTGCGCATCACTTCCTGTGGTGATGGTGTTTTATTCCTGCAGGGCGCGGTCACGTGACGTTCCTCTGAAACAGCGCAGGAGTCGGAACACGCCTCACGCCTCACAGCTCAGAAATGTTCAGCGCTAATGAACACAGCGAGGTCGTGTGGCTGCTTGTCTTCAGGAACATCAGCACCACATCAAAACATCGAGTTTAACCTTTTACTGAGACGCTGTTCGCAAAATCTCTCTCTAAAGTAGAACAACGTTTATGGACTTTACAGTTCTGAGCTCCTGAGCTGCACTGTGATTTATATTTAAAAGATTAAAATAAAAAGACACAATGTTTTGATAATCTTTAAAAGTTAGCTAAATATACAACAGCTAAATCCTGACGAACTTCAGCTACATAACTAACACTTAAAACATACACGTGTTCTTAAAACCTAGCTAGTTAAGTTTCTTCAGGTCTAATAAAAACTCATTAATTAATAGTTTAATAAAAACTAGCTACAACTAAAAATACACAACATTTAACCTGTAACAAACGTTATTAGCTAAATCTAACTATCTCAAGTATAAAATGTCTCTAAAATTCACATTTTAAATGTTTTAAACCGGCACAAATTTTTGATAATCATTTCATTTAGCTACGATGCCCTGATTTAGCTAGCACTTACAAATTATACTTAATTTTATAATCATTCATTAAATGTAGCTGATAAGCTAAAAAAAACATATCTAGCTAACATTAAAACACGTCACACTTAGCTAGCTAGCTTACATTCATAACTTGTACTAATCCTTGAAAGTTAACTAGTTATACAAAACCTAAAACCTGACAAACTTCAGCTGGACAGCTAACAATTAAAACTCGATCTTAAAACCTAGCTAGTTCAGTTTAATCAGATTTCCGACTAGCCAAAAACAGAAACATAAACTTTAGCTAACTAACTCTAAAAATACACAACATTTAAACTCAAATTTACTTTAATTTAATTTACTACATTTCAATTTTTCTTAACAAAACTTTATCATTATTACAATAAAATAAAATTGAATTGAATTAGCTTCACAAATTAATGGTACGTTTGTAACTTAAAAATAAATCTAAAAGATAAAATAGATTAAATGTTAGAGTTTTTTCTTTCTTTGTCCAAATACCTTTGAATCCTCGTGAGGTTCAGCCGAGTCAGAATCGTCCGCTTCCTACACACACACACACACACACACACACACACACACACACACACACAAACACACACAAACACACACAAACACACACAAACACAAACACACACACACACAGAGGAATTTATAAGATTTATAACACATTTATTAATAATCATCAGTAAACATGAGAGAGCTGTGTGGAAGGGAGTGGATGTTTAGGAAAACTTCAGGAATTCAGATTTAAAAACAGAACACAATAAAATGATCTGATTTATAAATAAAGTCATGTGTAAAAGTTTTATATTGTATTTATAAATAAAGTCATGTGTAAAAGTTTTATATTGTATTTATAAATAAAGTCATGTGTGGATGTGAATAAAGGATGAAGCTAATCTTATAGTTATGGATGAAAAAAAAAAGAGGAAAATGAAATTATTTAACACGAACTGCATTTAGAAATATCTAAACACACACAATATCAATAAATATGTATATATATATATATATATATATATATAAAATGTATGTACATATAAAGTAAAAACATTTGAAAACACTCAGAAAAGAAAACATCGACTGAATCGTGAGTGCGTTCGCATGACTCATTAATAATATTCTTATTTTATAATCTGATTTTTATTGATATTCTATAATAACATCAGCCTGTGAAACATTTCTAACATTAAACACACTTTATTTTTAATAATTTAACACTGTTAATATCTTAACCCAATATATTATTGTTTTAACCCAATAAACTGATGTATTATATATAAATATATAAATATTAACAGCCTAATAACTCAATGAATCTAATTTATTATAGAATTAATTTCTCTATTTAAATTTGTATAATCTTTTAATTTCCTGATTTAACCCAATTCATTACAGACTTTCTTTTAAAAATATCCTAATCTAATATCACAATGTATTCTAATTTTTATTATTCAAATTTAATCGGATGTATTATGTAAATTTTTTATACTCTCTCTTAATAAGCCGATTAATTATATTATTAATAGCAAGTTATTAATAAAACTATAACCTAATAAACCAACATGGCGTTAATATTCTAACTTAAAATAAATTCGCACACGGTTTCTTTAAAAACATCCTAACTTACAGAACTCCATCTATATTTTAGATATAAATGGTACACTATACTTCAACCCCACAGCGCCACCTGCTGGTGAAGACTTTACACACTTTACTGCAGCGTCACTCTGCTCAGAGACTCAGGGGTTCTCACACAGGGTTCTCACACAGGGTTCTCACACAGGGTTCTCACACAGGGTTCTCACACAGGGTTCTCACAGTGGGTTCTCACACAGGGTTCTCTCAGTGGGTTCTGTGACCCGCAGCCTATAAACAGCATTTCAGAGAAAATTCGGGGAAATCCTGCCCTGCGGTTTGTAACACTAAATAACTGAGATACAGGAATGTTGTCATATGATAACTTAAGGAAAGTATATAATTAAACACTAATTATTTGAGATGAAGGAATGTTATCGATATCATATGATAACATTCCTGTGTCTCAGTTATTTAGTAATTTTTAATGCAAGTGTTTAATCCACACACAATATTTTTTTTATTTTACGTCATGAACACGTCATTTGTATTGAGTAACTGAAACTGCTTCTGTAATCATCTCCGTGTTCTTCACTGGGCTTCGGATATAAATTTCGATGCTTTATAAATTATACATTATTAATATATTTATTAGAATCAGAATCAGAAAGATCTTTTATTGTCAGGTGGGCTCACACACACATACACACTCACACACACACTCACACACACACACACACACACACACACTCAAGGAATTTGACTTGGTATGAAGCTTCCAGAACACACATACCAAAAAGATGGCAAGACATATAATAATAAAATTTACAAATAATAATATTATTTGTCATTATAATAATAATAATAATAATAATAATAATAATAATAATTATTATTATTATTATTAAAGTGATTAGTCATTAGTAAAACTAACACACGTGTCTAATAAACACATGTGCAAAAATCCTGTAAACATCTGGATCGTGTACAAATCCAGTGGAAACAAACTGACCGAGATTCCGTCGTTCTCGTCGCTCTCTTCGTTCCCCGAGTCTCTCTCGTCTCCTTCCTCTGCTCGACCGGCGTCATCGTCCCCGTAACCGGCCGACACCAATCCCCCATGAGCCTCTGCGCCACACCACACGATATCAGTAATCAGTTACACACAAACACAGTCAGACCGCTGTACACAGATTACACACTGCTGTTAGGAATACAGAAACCGAACACTGAAGATTCCTGATCTGTAATAAATTAAAGCATCAGTTCCAAGCCTCAGGGACGAGGATCAGATCTGAGGAGATTTTTACCAACTGTTGTTTATAATGTTAATATCTGTGTGTGTGTGTGTGTGTGTGTGTGTGTGTGGGCGGAGCGATCGGACAAAAACATCAGATCACGATTCTCAAAGGCACAATAATTACATGATATTTATCATGTGCGTGTTGGGTGGAAGATGGAGCTTGATGATTGGAGGATGGAGCGTGTCGGGTGCAGGATGGAGCGTGTCGGGTGCAGGATGGAGCGTGTCGGGAGCAGGATGGAGCGTGTCGGGTGGAGCATGGAGCGTGTCGGGTGGAGCATGGAGCGTGTCGGGTGGAGCATGGAGCGTGTCGGGTGCAGGATGGAGCGTGTCGGGTGGAGGATGGAGCGTGTCGGGTGCAGGATGGAGCGTGTCGGGTGCAGGATGGAGCGTGTCGGGTGGAGGATGGAGCGTGTCGGGTGGAGGATGGAGCTTGATGATTGGAGGATGGAGCGTGTCGGGTGGAGGATGGAGCGTGTCGGGTGCAGGATGGAGCGTGTCGGGTGGAGGATGGAGCGTGTCGGGTGCAGGATGGAGCGTGTCGGGTGCAGGATGGAGCGTGTCGGGTGGAGGATGGAGCGTGTCGGGTGGAGGATGGAGCGTGTCGGGTGCAGGATGGAGCGTGTCGGGTGCAGGACGGAGCGTGTCGGGTGGAGGACGGAGCGTGTCAGGAGCAGGATGGAGCGTGTCGGGTGGAGGATGGAGCGTGTCGGGTGGAGGATGGAGCTTGATGATTGGAGGATGGAGCGTGTCGGGTGGAGGATGGAGCGTGTCGGGTGGAGGATGGAGCGTGTCGGGTGGAGGATGGAGCGTGTCGGGTGGAGGATGGAGCGTGTCGGGTGCAGGATGGAGCGTGTCGGGAGCAGGATGGAGCGTGTCGGGTGGAGGATGGAGCGTGTCGGGAGCAGGATGGAGCGTGTCGGGAGCAGGATGGAGCGTGTCGGGTGCAGGATGGAGCTTGATGATTGGAGGATGGAGCGTGTCGGGTGGAGGATGGAGCGTGTCGGGTGCAGGATGGAGCGTGTCGGGAGCAGGATGGAGCGTGTCGGGTGGAGGATGGAGCGTGTCGGGAGCAGGATGGAGCGTGTCGGGTGCAGGATGGAGCGTGTCGGGTGCAGGATGGAGCGTGTCGGGTGCAGGATGGAGCGTGTCGGGTGCAGGATGGAGCGTGTCGGGTGGAGGATGGAGCGTGTCGGGTGGAGGATGGAGCTTGATGATTGGAGGATGGCGTGTGTTGGGTGTTTTTTTTTTTCTCTATGTGTTTAATGTGTTTTTATATTGATTTGTTAATAGGCATTTTAATCAATTTCCATGACCAATCTAAAGTAGAAAAATATTACTGCTACTGATAATAATAATAATAATAATAATAATAATAATAATAATAATAATAAGTGTTTAATTACAGTTGTAGGTAAATAGACCTCAGTCAGTCAGTCAGTTATGTACACTCTCATTATTCGGTTGTATAAAAAGTTAACTAGATAATAATAACATCTAAACTGTATTATTTTAAGATTATGATGAATTCTGCACTTTATTATTCAGTGTAAACTGTAAATACAGAACATTAATGTTAGCGAGCGGAGGCGGATCACGCGAGCCGTACAGTGACTTCCTGTTTATTTCACTGAGTTAAAGCTCATTAAAAGGTTAATTTAGATAAAACACACAACACTGTACCTTGTTCATCGGTGTCTGGATCTGAGTCTTGCTCTGAATCGTCTCCATAAGCGGCTAAAGAAGACAGAAGTGCACTTTTCTTACCGCTCGCCATATTGACTCGGCTCGTCGCACAGTGATGACGCAGAACAATATATTTGTGCGCATGCGCCATGACCGGTTTCTCTCCAGCTAAATAAGAATACTAATAAAACGGAGATTAACGAATTAAGCATAAAACTATAAAATAATTAAGAGTTATGATAACGCTTAGAGTGATATCCTATATTTTTAAGCTTTGTTTATATTTTTACTTTTAACTTTTTAACTTCAGTGTATTTTTGTGCATTTTTTGGGATTAAAACATTCATGTTGGAACACACCGCTGACAAAAACACTAACTATAATAATCACTGCAACACAGAAATCATGTTTATTGATATATTTTATGGTAATGTTTATAAGCCAATATTTGGCCAACCTTTAGTTCAGCCCTAACATATATATTGTTTATTATATATATTAAATATATATTTTTAAATTTGGGAATAGAAATGATCAATTAATCACAATTTTCTATATTATCTATGTGTAGTATAAACATTTTGTATTATTTTTCGTTGGTTTAAGTACAACATGATCTCAAAAATAAATAAATTAAAAAACACACTTCCCATAAAAACACACTTCTCTCAGTCTTCTTTGCTAAATAACAGCCATTATTTTACTTTAAATTATTTAAAACATCTTTTTATTTATTTATTTTCATTATTTAGTTAGCACTCACTCTGCAGAGAGCCAAGCGCCTGGAAGAGCCGGAATGCCCGGATGAAAGGAAGACATCTGATTGGTCCAGGCGACTTCCGCATTCCAAACCGGACAACAAGAAATACACAGATATTTATAAATATATATTTTTTACATTTTTGAAAAATATAGGAATACACACTGTGCTGCAATATGGTATTTTTTAACCACTTATTCAAATTAATCCTGTTGATTATTTTTATGTTTGGAACTTTACTTCCGGTGTTGAGAGGCGACGCTGCTACGCGATGGTTTGTTTGGTTGCTATGGGTTACCACAGTTCTCTCCCAGACACATACAGCAACTTCAGCACAATCATTCGTTTAATGAGTTAATCTGTAGTGCGATTTCGACCTGAATGAAAAAGGCTGGCTGACGGATGTGTGTGTGAAGGCTGTTGACTGTGCAGTGTGTGAAACCGGACTGAAATGGCTCCTAAACGCGCTAAGAGTGAGGGCAGCGGAAGTGCAGGTGCAGTGGGGAAGCAGGGGGAAGCGGCTCTGAGCTCAGCTGTGCTGCAGGAGGTACACTCTCCTCCCATCCACACACTCACAGCAAAAACATTACACACAGTACACACACTTACAAGCTCCACTGTGACCATAATGTAAAATGAAGAATATAATAATAATAAATGAATGAAAATGAGTATGAAGTGTGTGTGTGTGTGTGTTGTAGGAGTGTTGGGGTGTGTGTGTGTCTCTGGTGGTGTGTGACAGTGTGTATGATGAGGTGTGTATGAGAGCTCTGTGTCACGCCGTACAGCAGCCCCTCCGTCGCCTCTTCACACTCCTGTCCTGGGAGAACCTGCTGCAGAAGGTACAGAACCTCGGCTCTCTAACCAACAAACCCCCGCGTGATGAAGCGGAGTCACTGTTAGCACCCTGAAGTTGATTATTTTCCTATAACTGCACACCCCCAAGTGTTTTATTCCTCTTACACCACAGCAATTTACCAATAATGACAATATTTAATTTTTTTTAAAAAACGAAACATTATATTTTTTATCCGTTTATTGTTACATTGAATGTGAAACGAGTTAGTTCCTGTTGTCGCGTATGTTATAGCAGCTATAAACAGTCGTTCCCTCACCAGACTCTCTTTATTCTCTCTCTTCAAGTTAATAAAATAAAAATACACAAAGAAGCGTAAACTCCTCTGTCCTGAAGACGTCGGAAAACTTAAAGTTACAGCTTTACCTCTGACTGTTACAAAGCGCTGACACTGGAGACTCCTTCCATACGTGTTACACAAACGTCTCCTTACTTTAAGAAAGATGTTTTCTTAATCCATTTATATGGAGCGTCCTTCGTACACGTCCCTGTAAACAAGCCGTTGCTATAGAAACGATAATGTATTAGAATGAGTGCATTAATATAAACCTGTGCTACTGTCAGAGCTGCTGTTATAGAAAACTAATCAACACCTTCTGACCAATCAGAGTCCAGAACTCAGCAGCGCTGTGGTGTAAATGCGATCATATCTCATGTTGTCTCCTGAATATTCATATTTTATTCCAGAAATATGTTATTACATGCTCACGCACGTTATATGCAGTGTTAATAAATCATCGTCTAATGCGTCTCAGGTTAATGATCTCGGGAACCCAAAGACGAGGAAGATCAAAGAGCTTCCTGCATTTTATGAGGTAAAAAAAACACACTGCACAAATATTACAGATAAAACACATAAGGTGGTGTTTAACGAAGTGTGTGTGTGTGTGTGTGTGTGTGTGTGTGTGTGTGTAGGTGACAGAGGTGGCGAGGTCAGTGTTGGACTCAGGAGACGAGCTTTCTGTTGACTTGGTGGCAAAATTAGTGAAGTTTCAACTGCTGGACATCAAGAACACTGACATGCAGAGAAGAGCTGCAGTACAGAGAGTGAGAACACACACACACACACACACACACATATATATATATATACATAACACTCCACACACTCCCACTGTTTGAGCTGTGATGAGTGTTCAGGTTGTGTGGAGTGATTTCTCTCACTACTTCACATTATTTTACTACTCCATAGTATTATGGAATATTTTGTGCAGATTTATGACATAAACTCCCAATTAAGTCCATTTCAGTTCCAGAAAACTTCACAGGGGGTCAATACTTATGCACGGCATTTTACGTGAATGTGTATAACGTGTTTGTGTGTGGTTGTGTGTGTGTGTGTGTGAAACAGGCAGCAGGTTTACTGTCTCCAAGTGCTAAAGACTCAGCTAAAGGAGAAAAAGGTAAAAAAGCAGCAGAAGCTCCGCCTCCCTGTAAAGACACCAAACTGATACGCAGAGGAGACGAAAACACCAGCAGCTACATCGGTACGTCCTTACAAAGGTCAAAGGTCAACGACAGGATGACCTTAAAGCAGTATTTTCCGCTCCTGTAGTGTTCAGTACACAGCGGTGGTGTGTCAGTGTATTTACTCTGTTTCTTCTGTAGTTTTTAATTGCGATGCTGCGAACAGGATTTAAAAATAATTATGTGTTAATGTGTTATAGAGCAACTCGACACACAGCGAGTGTGTTAATGTGTTATAGAGCAACTCGACACACACAGCGAGTGTGTTAATGTGTTATAGAGCAACTCGACACACACAGCGAGTGTGTTAATGTGTTATAGAGCAACTCGACACACAGCGAGTGTGTTAATGTGTTATAGAGCAACTCGACACACAGCGAGTGTGTTAATGTGTTATAGAGCAACTCGACACACACAGCGAGTGTGTTAATGTGTTATAGAGCAACTCGACACACAGCGAGTGTGTTAATGTGTTATAGAGCAACTCGACACACAGCGAGTGTGTTAATGTGTTATAGAGCAACTCGACACACACAGCGAGTGTGTTAATGTGTTATAGAGCAGCTCAACACACAGCGAGTGTGTTAATGTGTTATAGAGCAGCTCAACACACAGCGAGTGTGTTAATGTGTTATAGAGCAACTCGACACACAGCGAGTGTGTTAATGTGTTATAGAGCAGCTCAACACACACAGCGAGTGTGTTAATGTGTTATAGAGCAACTCGACACACAACGAGTGTGTTAATGTGTTGTATAGCAACTCGACACACACAGCGAGTGTGTTAATGTGTTATAGAGCAACTCGACACACAGCGAGTGTGTTAATGTGTTATAGAGCAACTCGACACACAGCGAGTGTGTTAATGTGTTTATAGAGCAACTCGACACACAGCGAGTGTGTTAATGTGTTATAGAGCAACTCGACACACAGCGAGTGTGTTAATGTGTTATAGAGCAACTCGACACACACAGCGAGTGTGTTAATGTGTTATAGAGCAACTCGACACACAGCGAGTGTGTTAATGTGTTATAGAGCAACTCGACACACACAGCGAGTGTGTTAATGTGTTATAGAGCAACTCGACACACAGCGAGTGTGTTAATGTGTTATAGAGAAACTCGACACACACAGCGAGTGTGTTAATGTGTTATAGAGCAACTCGACACACAGCGAGTGTGTTAATGTGTTTATAGAGCAACTCGACACACAGCGAGTGTGTTAATGTGTTTATAGAGCAACTCGACACACAGCGAGTGTGTTAATGTGTTATAGAGCAACTCGACACACAGCGAGTGTGTTAATGTGTTTATAGAGCAACTCGACACACACAGCGAGTGTGTTAATGTGTTTATAGAGCAACTCGACACACAGCGAGTGTGTTAATGTGTTATAGAGCAACTCGACACACAGCGAGTGTGTTAATGTGTTATAGAGCAACTCGACACACAGCGAGTGTGTTAATGTGTTAATGTGTTATAGAGCAACTCGACACACAGCGAGTGTGTTAATGTGTTAATGTGTTATAGAGCAACTCGACACACACAGCGAGTGTGTTAATGTGTTATAGAGCAACTCGACACACAGCGAGTGTGTTAATGTGTTATAGAGCAACTCGACACACAGCGAGTGTGTTAATGTGTTATAGAGCAACTCGACACACAGCGAGTGTGTTAATGTGTTTATAGAGCAACTCGACACACAGCGAGTGTGTTAATGTGTTTATAGAGCAACTCGACACACAGCGGGTGTGTTAATGTGTTTATAGAGCAACTCGACACACAGCGGGTGTGTTAATGTGTTATAGAGCAACTCGACACACAGCGAGTGTGTTAATGTGTTATAGAGCAACTCGACACACACAGCGAGTGTGTTAATGTGTTTATAGAGCAACTCGACACGCAGCGAGTGTGTTAATGTGTTTATAGAGCAACTCGACACACAGCGAGTGTGTTAATGTGTTTATAGAGCAACTCGACACGCAGCGAGTGTGTTAATGTGTTTATAGAGCAACTCGACACACAGCGAGTGTGTTAATGTGTTATAGAGCAACTCGACACACAGCGAGTGTGTTAATGTGTTTATAGAGCAACTCGACACACACAGCGAGTGTGTTAATGTGTTATAGAGCAACTCGACACACAGCGAGTGTGTTAATGTGTTATAGAGCAACTCGACACACAGCGAGTGTGTTAATGTGTTATAGAGCAACTTGACACACGGCGAGTGTGTTAATGTGTTTATAGAGCAACTTGACACACAGCGAGTGTGTTAATGTGTTTGTAGAGCAACTCGACACACACAGCGAGTGTGTTAATGTGTTAATGTGTTATAGAGCAACTCGACACACACAGCGAGTGTGTTAATGTGTTATAGAGCAACTCGACACACAGCGAGTGTGTTAATGTGTTATAGAGCAACTCGACACACACAGCGAGTGTGTTAATGTGTTTATAGAGCAACTCGACACACAGCGAGTGTGTTAATGTGTTATAGAGCAGCTCAACACACACAGCGAGTGTGTTAATGTGTTATAGAGCAACTCGACACACAGCGAGTGTGTTAATGTGTTTATAGAGCAACTCGACACACAGCGAGTGTGTTAATGTGTTATAGAGCAACTCGACACACAGCGAGTGTGTTAATGTGTTTATAGAGCAACTCGACACACAGCGAATGTGTTAATGTGTTTATAGAGCAACTCGACACACAGCGAGTGTGTTAATGTGTTATAGAGCAACTCGACACACAGCGAGTGTGTTAATGTGTTTATAGAGCAACTCGACACACACAGCGAGTGTGTTAATGTGTTTATAGAGCAACTCGACACACAGCGAGTGTGTTAATGTGTTATAGAGCAACTCGACACACGGCGAGTGTGTTAATGTGTTTATAGAGCAACTCGACACACACAGCGAGTGTGTTAATGTGTTAATGTGTTATAGAGCAACTCGACACACAGCGAGTGTGTTAATGTGTTATAGAGCAACTTGACACACAGCGAGTGTGTTAATGTGTTTATAGAGCAACTCGACACACAGCGAATGTGTTAATGTGTTTATAGAGCAACTCGACACACAGCGAGTGTGTTAATGTGTTATAGAGCAACTCGACACACAGCGAGTGTGTTAATGTGTTTATAGAGCAACTCGACACACACAGCGAGTGTGTTAATGTGTTTATAGAGCAACTCGACACACGGCGAGTGTGTTAATGTGTTTATAGAGCAACTCGACACACACAGCGAGTGTGTTAATGTGTTTATAGAGCAACTCGACACACAGCGAGTGTGTTAATGTGTTAATGTGTTATAGAGCAACTCGACACACAGCGAGTGTGTTAATGTGTTTATAGAGCAACTCGACACACAGCGAGTGTGTTAATGTGTTTATAGAGCAACTCGACACACAGCGAGTGTGTTAATGTGTTATAGAGCAACTCGACACACAGCGAGTGTGTTAATGTGTTATAGAGCAGCTCAACACACAGCGAGTGTGTTAATGTGTTATAGAGCAACTCGACACACAGCGAGTGTGTTAATGTGTTATAGAGCAACTCGACACACAGCGAGTGTGTTAATGTGTTATAGAGCAGCTCAACACACAGCGAGTGTGTTAATGTGTTATAGAGCAACTCGACACACACAGCGAGTGTGTTAATGTGTTTATAGAGCAACTCGACACACAGCGAGTGTGTTAATGTGTTTATAGAGCAACTCGACACACAGCGAGTGTGTTAATGTGTTATAGAGCAACTCGACACACAGCGAGTGTGTTAATGTGTTATAGAGCAGCTCAACACACAGCGAGTGTGTTAATGTGTTATAGAGCAGCTCGACACACAGCGAGTGTGTTAATGTGTTTATAGAGCAACTCGACACGCAGCGAGTGTGTTAATGTGTTTATAGAGCAACTCGACACACAGCGAGTGTGTTAATGTGTTATAGAGCAACTCGACACACAGCGAGTGTGTTAATGTGTTTATAGAGCAACTCGACACACACAGCGAGTGTGTTAATGTGTTATAGAGCAACTCGACACACAGCGAGTGTGTTAATGTGTTATAGAGCAGCTCAACACACACAGCGAGTGAGTTAATGTGTTATAGAGCAACTCGACACACAGCGAGTGTGTTAATGTGTTATAGAGCAACTCGACACACAGCGAGTGTGTTAATGTGTTATAGAGCAACTTGACACACGGCGAGTGTGTTAATGTGTTTATAGAGCAACTTGACACACAGCGAGTGTGTTAATGTGTTTGTAGAGCAACTCGACACACACAGCGAGTGTGTTAATGTGTTAATGTGTTATAGAGCAACTCGACACACACAGCGAGTGTGTTAATGTGTTATAGAGCAACTCGACACACAGCGAGTGTGTTAATGTGTTATAGAGCAACTCGACACACACAGCGAGTGTGTTAATGTGTTATAGAGCAAGTCGACACACAGCGAGTGTGTTAATGTGTTATAGAGAAACTCGACACACACAGCGAGTGTGTTAATGTGTTATAGAGCAACTCGACACACAGCGAGTGTGTTAATGTGTTTATAGAGCAACTCGACACACAGCGAGTGTGTTAATGTGTTTATAGAGCAACTCGACACACAGCGAGTGTGTTAATGTGTTATAGAGCAACTCGACACACAGCGAGTGTGTTAATGTGTTTATAGAGCAACTCGACACACACAGCGAGTGTGTTAATGTGTTTATAGAGCAACTCGACACACAGCGAGTGTGTTAATGTGTTATAGAGCAACTCGACACACAGCGAGTGTGTTAATGTGTTTATAGAGCAACTCGACACACAGCGGGTGTGTTAATGTGTTTATAGAGCAACTCGACACACAGCGGGTGTGTTAATGTGTTATAGAGCAACTCGACACACAGCGAGTGTGTTAATGTGTTATAGAGCAACTCGACACACACAGCGAGTGTGTTAATGTGTTTATAGAGCAACTCGACACGCAGCGAGTGTGTTAATGTGTTTATAGAGCAACTCGACACACAGCGAGTGTGTTAATGTGTTTATAGAGCAACTCGACACGCAGCGAGTGTGTTAATGTGTTTATAGAGCAACTCGACACACAGCGAGTGTGTTAATGTGTTATAGAGCAACTCGACACACAGCGAGTGTGTTAATGTGTTTATAGAGCAACTCGACACACACAGCGAGTGTGTTAATGTGTTATAGAGCAACTCGACACACAGCGAGTGTGTTAATGTGTTATAGAGCAACTCGACACACAGCGAGTGTGTTAATGTGTTATAGAGCAACTTGACACACGGCGAGTGTGTTAATGTGTTTATAGAGCAACTTGACACACAGCGAGTGTATTAATGTGTTTGTAGAGCAACTCGACACACACAGCGAGTGTGTTAATGTGTTAATGTGTTATAGAGCAACTCGACACACACAGCGAGTGTGTTAATGTGTTATAGAGCAACTCGACACACAGCGAGTGTGTTAATGTGTTATAGAGCAACTCGACACACACAGCGAGTGTGTTAATGTGTTTATAGAGCAACTCGACACACAGCGAGTGTGTTAATGTGTTATAGAGCAGCTCAACACACACAGCGAGTGTGTTAATGTGTTATAGAGCAACTCGACACACAGCGAGTGTGTTAATGTGTTTATAGAGCAACTCGACACACACAGCGAGTGTGTTAATGTGTTTATAGAGCAACTCGACACACAGCGAGTGTGTTAATGTGTTATAGAGCAACTCGACACACAGCGAGTGTGTTAATGTGTTTATAGAGCAACTCGACACACAGCGAATGTGTTAATGTGTTTATAGAGCAACTCGACACACAGCGAGTGTGTTAATGTGTTATAGAGCAACTCGACACACAGCGAGTGTGTTAATGTGTTTATAGAGCAACTCGACACACACAGCGAGTGTGTTAATGTGTTTATAGAGCAACTCGACACACAGCGAGTGTGTTAATGTGTTATAGAGCAACTCGACACACGGCGAGTGTGTTAATGTGTTTATAGAGCAACTCGACACACACAGCGAGTGTGTTAATGTGTTAATGTGTTATAGAGCAACTCGACACACAGCGAGTGTGTTAATGTGTTATAGAGCAACTTGACACACAGCGAGTGTGTTAATGTGTTTATAGAGCAACTCGACACACAGCGAATGTGTTAATGTGTTTATAGAGCAACTCGACACACAGCGAGTGTGTTAATGTGTTATAGAGCAACTCGACACACAGCGAGTGTGTTAATGTGTTTATAGAGCAACTCGACACACACAGCGAGTGTGTTAATGTGTTTATAGAGCAACTCGACACACGGCGAGTGTGTTAATGTGTTTATAGAGCAACTCGACACACACAGCGAGTGTGTTAATGTGTTTATAGAGCAACTCGACACACAGCGAGTGTGTTAATGTGTTAATGTGTTATAGAGCAACTCGACACACAGCGAGTGTGTTAATGTGTTTATAGAGCAACTCGACACACAGCGAGTGTGTTAATGTGTTTATAGAGCAACTCGACACACAGCGAGTGTGTTAATGTGTTATAGAGCAACTCGACACACAGCGAGTGTGTTAATGTGTTATAGAGCAGCTCAACACACAGCGAGTGTGTTAATGTGTTATAGAGCAACTCGACACACAGCAAGTGTGTTAATGTGTTATAGAGCAACTCGACACACAGCGAGTGTGTTAATGTGTTATAGAGCAGCTCAACACACAGCGAGTGTGTTAATGTGTTATAGAGCAACTCGACACACACAGCGAGTGTGTTAATGTGTTTATAGAGCAACTCGACACACAGCGAGTGTGTTAATGTGTTTATAGAGCAACTCGACACACAGCGAGTGTGTTAATGTGTTATAGAGCAACTCGACACACAGCGAGTGTGTTAATGTGTTATAGAGCAGCTCAACACACAGCGAGTGTGTTAATGTGTTATAGAGCAGCTCGACACACAGCGAGTGTGTTAATGTGTTTATAGAGCAACTCGACACGCAGCGAGTGTGTTAATGTGTTTATAGAGCAACTCGACACACAGCGAGTGTGTTAATGTGTTATAGAGCAACTCGACACACAGCGAGTGTGTTAATGTGTTTATAGAGCAACTCGACACACACAGCGAGTGTGTTAATGTGTTATAGAGCAACTCGACACACAGCGAGTGTGTTAATGTGTTATAGAGCAGCTCAACACACACAGCGAGTGAGTTAATGTGTTATAGAGCAACTCGACACACAGCGAGTGTGTTAATGTGTTATAGAGCAACTCGACACACAGCGAGTGTGTTAATGTGTTATAGAGCAACTTGACACACGGCGAGTGTGTTAATGTGTTTATAGAGCAACTTGACACACAGCGAGTGTGTTAATGTGTTTGTAGAGCAACTCGACACACACAGCGAGTGTGTTAATGTGTTAATGTGTTATAGAGCAACTCGACACACACAGCGAGTGTGTTAATGTGTTATAGAGCAACTCGACACACAGCGAGTGTGTTAATGTGTTATAGAGCAACTCGACACACACAGCGAGTGTGTTAATGTGTTTATAGAGCAACTCGACACACAGCGAGTGTGTTAATGTGTTATAGAGCAACTCGACACACAGCGAGTGTGTTAATGTGTTATAGAGCAACTCGACACACAGCGAGTGTGTTAATGTGTTTATAGAGCAACTCGACACACAGCGAATGTGTTAATGTGTTTATAGAGCAACTCGACACACAGCGAGTGTGTTAATATGTTATAGAGCAACTCGACACACAGCGAGTGTGTTAATGTGTTTATAGAGCAACTCGACACACACAGCGAGTGTGTTAATGTGTTATAGAGCAACTCGACACACAGCGAGTGTGTTAATGTGTTTATAGAGCAACTCGACACACACAGCGAGTGTGTTAATGTGTTATAGAGCAACTCGACACACACAGCGAGTGTGTTAATGTGTTTATAGAGCAACTCGACACACAGCGAGTGTGTTAATGTGTTATAGAGCAACTCGACACACGGCGAGTGTGTTAATGTGTTTATAGAGCAACTCGACACACACAGCGAGTGTGTTAATGTGTTAATGTGTTATAGAGCAACTCGACACACAGCGAGTGTGTTAATGTGTTATAGAGCAACTTGACACACAGCGAGTGTGTTAATGTGTTTATAGAGCAACTCGACACACAGCGAATGTGTTAATGTGTTTATAGAGCAACTCGACACACAGCGAGTGTGTTAATGTGTTATAGAGCAACTCGACACACAGCGAGTGTGTTAATGTGTTTATAGAGCAACTCGACACACACAGCGAGTGTGTTAATGTGTTTATAGAGCAACTCGACACACGGCGAGTGTGTTAATGTGTTTATAGAGCAACTCGACACACACAGCGAGTGTGTTAATGTGTTTATAGAGCAACTCGACACACAGCGAGTGTGTTAATGTGTTTATAGAGCAACTCGACACACAGCGAGTGTGTTAATGTGTTTATAGAGCAACTCGACACACAGCGAGTGTGTTAATGTGTTATAGAGCAACTCGACACACAGCGAGTGTGTTAATGTGTTATAGAGCAGCTCAACACACAGCGAGTGTGTTAATGTGTTATAGAGCAACTCGACACACACAGCGAGTGTGTTAATGTGTTTATAGAGCAACTCGACACACAGCGAGTGTGTTAATGTGTTTATAGAGCAACTCGACACACAGCGAGTGTGTTAATGTGTTATAGAGCAACTCGACACACAGCGAGTGTGTTAATGTGTTATAGAGCAGCTCGACACACAGCGAGTGTGTTAATGTGTTATAGAGCAGCTCGACACACAGCGAGTGTGTTAATGTGTTATAGAGCAACTCGACACACACAGCGAGTGTGTTAATATGTTATAGAGCAACTCGACACACACAGCGAGTGTGTTAATGTGTTTATAGAGCAACTCGACACACAGCGAGTGTGTTAATGTGTTATAGAGCAACTCGACACACAGCGAGTGTGTTAATGTGTTATAGAGCAACTCGACACACAGCGAATGTGTTAATGTGTTATAGAGCAACTCGACACACACAGCGAGTGTGTTAATGTGTTATAGAGCAACTCGACACACAGCGAGTGTGTTAATGTGTTATAGAGCAACTCGACACACAGCGAGTGTGTTAATGTGTTATAGAGCAACTCGACACACAGCGAATGTGTTAATGTGTTTATAGAGCAACTCGACACACACAGCGAGTGTGTTAATGTGTTTATAGAGCAACTCGACACACAGCGAGTGTGTTAATGTGTTATAGAGCAACTCGACACACAGCGAATGTGTTAATGTGTTATAGAGCAACTCGACACACACAGCGAGTGTGTTAATGTGTTATAGAGCAGCTCGACACACAGCGAGTGTGTTAATGTGTTATAGAGCAACTCGACACACAGCGAGTGTGTTAATGTGTTATAGAGCAACTCGACACACACAGCGAGTGTGTTAATGTGTTAATGTGTTATAGAGCAACTCGACACACACAGCGAGTGTGTTAATGTGTTTATAGAGCAACTCGACACACAGCGAGTGTGTTAATGTGTTTATAGAGCAACTCGACACACGGCGAGTGTGTTAATGTGTTTATAGAGCAACTCGACACACACAGCGAGTGTGTTAATGTGTTTATAGAGCAACTCGACACACGGCGAGTGTGTTAATGTTTTTATAGAGCAACTCGACACACACAGCGAGTGTGTTAATGTGTTTATAGAGCAACTCGACACACAGCGAGTGTGTTAATGTGTTATAGAGCAACTCGACACACAGCGAGTGTGTTAATGTGTTTATAGAGCAACTCGACACACAGCGAGTGTGTTAATGTGTTATAGAGCAGCTCGACACACAGCGAGTGTGTTAATGTGTTATAGAGCAACTCGACACACAGCGAATGTGTTAATGTGTTATAGAGCAACTCGACACACACAGCGAGTGTGTTAATGTGTTATAGAGCAACTCGACACACAGCGAGTGTGATAATGTGTTATAGAGCAACTCGACACACAGCGAGTGTGTTAATGTGTTATAGAGCAACTCGACACACAGCGAATGTGTTAATGTGTTTATAGAGCAACTCGACACACACAGCGAGTGTGTTAATGTGTTATAGAGCAACTCGACACACAGCGAGTGTGTTAATGTGTTATAGAGAAACTCGACACACACAGGGAGTGTGTTAATGTGTTTATAGAGCAACTCGACACACAGCGAGTGTGTTGATGTGTTTATAGAGCAACTCGACACACAGCGAGTGTGTTAATGTGTTTATAGAGCAACTCGACACACACAGCGAGTGTGTTAATGTGTTTATAGAGCAACTCGACACACATCGAGTGTGTTAATGTGTTATAGAGCAACTCGACACACACAGCGAGTGTGTTAATGTGTTATAGAGCAACTCGACACACAGCGAGTGTGTTAATGTGTTATAGAGAAACTCGACACACACAGCGAGTGTGTTAATGTGTTTATAGAGCAACTCGACACACAGCGAGTGTGTTAATGTGTTATAGAGCAACTCGACACACAGCGAGTGTGTTAATGTGTTATAGAGCAACTCGACACACAGCGAGTGTGTTAATGTGTTATAGAGCAACTCGACACACACAGCGAGTGTGTTAATGTGTTTATAGAGCAACTCGACACACACAGCGAGTGTGTTAATGTGTTATAGAGCAACTCGACACACACAGCGAGTGTGTTAATGTGTTAATGTGTTATAGAGCAACTCGACACACACAGCGAGTGTGTTAATGTGTTTATAGAGCAACTCGACACACAGCGAGTGTGTTAATGTGTTATAGAGCAACTCGACACACAGCGAGTGTGTTAATGTGTTTATAGAGCAACTCGACACACGGCGAGTGTGTTAATGTGTTTATAGAGCAACTCGACACACAGCGAGTGTGTTAATGTGTTTATAGAGCAACTCGACACACGGCGAGTGTGTTAATGTGTTTATAGAGCAACTCGACACACAGCGAGTGTGTTAATGTGTTTATAGAGCAACTCGACACACGGCGAGTGTGTTAATGTGTTTATAGAGCAACTCGACACACACAGCGAGTGTGTTAATGTGTTTATAGAGCAACTCGACACACGGCGAGTGTGTTAATGTGTTTATAGAGCAACTCGACACACACAGCGAGTGTGTTAATGTGTTTATAGAGCAACTCGACACACACAGCGAGTGTGTTAATGTCTTTATAGAGCAACTCGACACACACAGCGAGTGTGTTAATGTGTTATAGAGAAACTCGACACACACAGCGAGTGTGTTAATGTGTTAATGTGTTATAGAGCAACTCGACACACACAGCGAGTGTGTTAATGTGTTATAGAGCAGCTCGACACACAGCGAGTGTGTTAATGTGTTTATAGAGCAACTCGACACACAGCGAGTGTGTTAATGTGTTATAGAGCAACTCGACACACACAGCGAGTGTGTTAATGTGTTATAGAGCAACTCGACACACAGCGAGTGTGTTAATGTGTTATAGAGCAACTCGACACACACAGCGAGTGTTAATGTGTTATAGAGCAACTCGACACACAGCGAGTGTGTTAATGTGTTATAGAGCAACTCGACACACACAGCGAGTGTGTTAATGTGTTATAGAGCAACTCGACACACAGCGAGTCTGTTAATGTGTTATAGAGCAGCTCAACACACACAGCGAGTGTGTTAATGTGTTATAGAGCAACTCGACACACAGCGAGTGTGTTAATGTGTTTATAGAGCAACTCGACACACAGCGAGTGTGTTAATGTGTTATAGAGCAACTCGACACACACAGCGAGTGTTAATGTGTTATAGAGCAACTCGACACACAGCGAGTGTGTTAATGTGTTTATAGAGCAACTCGACACACAGCGAGTGTGTTAATGTGTTATAGAGCAACTCGACACACACAGCGAGTGTTAATGTGTTATAGAGCAACTCGACACACAGCGAGTGTGTTAATGTGTTATAGAGCAACTCGACACACACAGCGAGTGTGTTAATGTGTTATAGAGCAACTCGACACACAGCGAGTGTGTTAATGTGTTATAGAGCAGCTCAACACACACAGCGAGTGTGTTAATGTGTTTATAGAGCAACTCGACACACAGCGAGTGTGTTAATGTGTTATAGAGCAGCTCGACACACACAGCGAGTGTGTTAATGTGTTATAGAGCAGCTCGACCCACACAGCGAGTGTGTTAATGTGTTATAGAGCAACTCGACACACAGCGAGTGTGTTAATGTGTTTATAGAGCAACTCAACACAGAACGAGTGTGTTAATGTGTTATAGAGCAGCTCGACACACACAGCGAGTGTGTTAATGTGTTATAGAGCAACTCGAAGATGTGTGTAAGAAATAGAAGCATCAAAAGGAATAAAAACATCCATGTGTATATGTGTATATATATATATAGCTGTAAAATTCCTGTTTATTGAATCGATATAGTGTTTATTCATTAAGACACCACAGCATGGATACAGCAGATGAT
>NC_069717.1:490825-495825 GCF_027358585.1 Pangasianodon hypophthalmus
GAGTAACGGACTCACACTCGCCTACAGTCACACACATCAGGTATACACACACACACACACACACACACACACACACACATCAGGTATATACACACTCACACATCAGATACACACACACACAGACATCAGGTATACACACACACATCAGGTACACACACACACACACAGACATCAGGTATATAGACACACACGCATCAGGTATACACACACAAACACACATTGAAATAAAAAAAATATATATAAATTAATACCTTAAATTTTAGCATATATATATATTTTAAAAATTATATACACACACACATATATATATATATATATATATATATATATATATATATACACCAATCAGCCATAACATTAAAGCCACCTGCCTGATATTGTGTTGGTCCCCTTTTTGCTGCCAAAACAGCTCTGACCCGTCGAGGCCTGGACTCCGCTAGATCCCTGAAGGTGTGTGTGGTTTCTGGCACCAAGACGTTAGTAGCAGATCCTTTAAGTCCTGTAAGTTGTGAGGTGGGGCCTCCATGGATCGGACTTGTTTGTCCAGCACGTCCCACAGATGCTCGATTGAGATCTGGGGAATTTGGTGGCCAAGTCAACACCTTGAACTCTTTGTCATGTTCCTCAAACCATTCCTGAACAGTTTCTGCAGTGTGGCAGGGAGCATCATCCTGCTGAAAGAGGCCACTGCCATTAGGGAACACCGTTGCCATGAAGGGGTGTAACTCGGTCTGCAGCAATGTTTAGGTAGGAGGTACGTGTCACAGTAACATCCACATGAAGGCCAGGACCCGAGGTTTCCCAGCAGAACATTGCCCAGACCATCACACTGCCTCCACCAGCTTGCCTTCTTCCCATAGTGCATCCTGGTGCCATCTCTTCCCCAGGTAAGCGACGCACACGCACCCGGCCTTCCACATGATGTGAAAGAAAACGTGATTCATCAGACCAGGCCACCTTCTTCCATTGCTCCATGGTCCAGTTCTGATGTTCACGTGTCCATTGTAGGAGCTTTGGGTGGTGGACAGGGTCAGCATGGGCTCTCTGACCGCTCTGCAGCTACGCAGCTCCATACGCAGCAAGCTGCACTGCACTGTGTGTTCTGACTCCTTTCTATCAGAGCAGCTTTAACCTTTTCAGCAGTTTGTGCTACAGTAGCTCTTCTGTGGGATCGAACCAGACGGACCTTCACTCCCCACACACATCAGTGAGCCTTGGGAGCCCATGACCCTCTCACTGATTCACTGGTTGTCCTTCTTTGGACCACTTTTGGTAGGTAGTAACCCCTGCACACTGGGAACACCCCACAACACCTGCTGTTCTGGAGATGCTCTGACCCAGTCATCTAGCCATCACAATTTGGTCCTTGTCAAAGTCACTCAGATCCTTACGCTTGCCCATTTTTCCTGCTTCCAACACATCAACTTCAAGAACTGACTGTTCACTTGCTGCCTAATAAATCCCTCCCCTTTACAGGTGCCGCTGTAACGAGATAATCAACGTTATTCACGTCACCTGTCAGGGGGTTTAATGTTATGGCTGATCGGTGTACATATATATATATATATACACACAGTATATATATATGTTATTTTTAAAAATTAGAAATAAAAAAAACCCTTTAAAATATAAAACTGATTGTTTAAAATAAAATGTGGTGTGGTGGTCATTTAGAATATTCTGTGATAAAACACACTTGTTGATGTGCGTGTGTGTTTCTGCAGGAAGTTGATGAAGCTTTTCCACGTCAGCTCCACGTTTCTCTTCCCACTGGCCTTCAGATCCACTTCAGCTTCCATCACACAGCATGTCAGTGTTCACACACACACACACACACCACACATACACACACCCACACACACACATACACACACACCCACACACACATACACACACACATCCATATAGTATATGGAACCTTATATAGAATATATAGAACCTTTGGGACACCATACTTTAGACTTTGAAGAATCTCCATTTATGCTAACAATCTAATAAAACTGTGTGTGTGTGTGTGTGTGTGTGTGTATATGTGTGTGTGTGTGTGTGTGTGTGTGTGTGTAGACGGTCAGGCTGTGTTGGTCCGTCAGTCACTCCCCTCCTCAGGATCCAAACTCCCCACCACACACACCGAGTCATCACGCACCATCACCTGCGACGGAGCTGTGATCAAACACATGAGGGACGGATCTAGTGCGGTACATACACACTCACACACACACACACACACACACACACAGACATACACACCCACTCATACACACACACTCACACAAACAGACATACACACCCACTCATATACACACACACACACACACACACACAGACATACACACCCACTCATACACACACACTCACACAAACAGACATACACACCCACTCATACACACACACACACAGACATACACACCCACTCATACACACACTCATATACACACACACTCACACACACAGACATACACACCCACTCATTCACACACACACACACACACAGACATACACACCCACTCATACACACACACACGGTCATACACACATATTCATTTAGATAGTCACTGATAGACCACTTTTTTGGATAGATAAAGAAATAAATTGTGTCCTGTATATCTGTGTGTGTGTGTGTGTGTGTGTGTATGTAGGTGCTGTTTGCTGATGGAGCAGTGAGTGTGAGTCCTGACTCTGGACCGGTGTGTGTGACCATCCCCACCAGTGCAGGGCAGGACAAGGACACGTCCACACACACACAGAGTAGAGACGCAAAGGGTTAATACACAACTACATACCACCTACACAACAACTACCTGACAATACACACATCTCTACACACGAATACACACCATTACACATCAATACACACTGACACACACCACTACACATCTGATACACACTGACACACACCACTACACATCAATACACACTGACACACACCACTACACATCTGATACACACTGACACACACCACTACACATCTGATACACAACGCCACTATAAAACAATAACTACAACAACACATTACTGCACAGCATTGCACACTAATACACAGCACTACACGCTAATACACACCATTACACACTAGTACACACCACTACACACTAATACGCACCACTACACACTAATACACATCACTACACACAAATACACACCATTACACACTAGTACACACCACTACACACTAATACGCACCACTACACACTAATACACATCACTACACACTAATACACACCACTACACACTAATACACACCACTACACACTAATACACACCACTACTTGAAGCATGAGTGATTTTATATTCCTGTTCTCAGTTAAACCTAGCTCAGGAGTAGAGAGGGCGGAGTCAACAGCAAGGGCGGAGCTTAAAGAGCAGGTGGAGATGACAGGCGGTTCTTGGTGCACCACCACTCCATCAGGAGTTAGGATCAGGACCATCAGAGGTAAACGGGTGGAGGAGAAACCTGTCCTGACCTTCTACAGCACTGACCCACAAACACACAGTGTGAGTTCTCAATCACATTACAGCTCACACACACATACACACACACACACCTGCTCCATCATCATGAGTTTAATCTTCTCTCTGTATCAGGTGGTGATGACGAGGGATGATGGCGTGTTGTGTGTGTTGGAGAAACACAGAGCTGCAGTGGATCATGCTGACGGAACCAGAATTACCTCCTTCTACCAGCAGAGGGAGACACAGAGCCAGCAGAGCTCAGGTCAGGAGTGTGTCAGGGCCTTGTCTCACTCCTGTCTCACTCCTGTCTCACTCCTGTCTCACTCCTGTGTGTATCTCTCCTCTCCCCTCAGTCCCTTCAACACCGCCATGTTAAGGGGTTAGCAGGATGTCTTAATATACTTTACGAAGAAGTGAAATTTTTAATAAATCCATCAGCTTTCGTTTTTATCACCAACATAAAACATTTAAAGAAAAACCTGTGATCATTAAGTTACACACGTTATCTACGCTAACAACTCATAGTGTCGGATTCTGACTCGGTGACTCTATAGTTACGTCAGTGTTTACGTGAGGAAAATTTTCTGGGCTTTAGATTTTTGACATTATTGTCAGAATAATCTCTGCAAAATGTGGTTTAATTTAACAAAATGGCTTCCACACTCATTATTCAGCAGCTCATAGAATAGCACTTGATCCAGCACATCCTGTTATTTTACATTTTATTTTTTTATATCACGCTCTGACAGTTACTCGAGCGCAACTTAATGAAGCCACGAGATTCTAAATGGAGGTGATGAAATCGTAACGTGTGTGTGAGATGTAGGAGACACACTTTTATCACACTCTTAATTCACTATGTTGATTTGTTGGATTAATAAAATAAAGTCAGTGTTTGTGTTAATTCGATGCTGTAAAGAAAACGTGTCTATGGTGTGAAGGATAATCTGACCTAGCGCTCATCTGCTACACTTACAGAGAAACTTTAACTTCATTCAGAACTTCCTCCATCAGAAATTCCCTCCTATAGCTCCAGAGCCATGTCTCTGATTACGACGCGTCTCCACTTGTGTTCTCTGTAATGTATTTAATTTTGTCTTCGAATGACATTCCATAGTGTGTGAGAGTGTATTTACAGCCAGAACATACATTTCAGCGTGACATATTGTGGTTCGATCAGACTGTCAGACGGCGGCGCTGGACTGAACACTGCTCCTCACTCGAGCCGACATCACGCAAGAAACATGTGCTTAAGGTGGAGATCAGAATCGAGCGTCACTGCCTGTGTGATTCTGATCCCCGGATTGTGTAACTCTCATGTAGCTCCTGAACTGCGAACTGAAGTCTGAGATCTGAAAACTGATATGTGTAATTTCAGTATCAAATCCTCACTGAACTCTGGGCTGAACTCTGCTCTGCGTACAACCAAAGATACCTCCACAACGTCCACACCCGCTTGTGTTACCAGAGACTTGTCAGCTGCAGCTTATGATCTTACTGTTGTTTTGTCAGGGACGTGGCTGTTATATAACCAACTATCCCCTGTG
>NC_069717.1:500825-503325 GCF_027358585.1 Pangasianodon hypophthalmus
CCCACACCCATACCACACACACATGGTCAGAACACCCACACACACACACGATCAGAACACACACACTCCCATACCACACACACACACACAGTCAGAACACACACACACACACACACACACACACGGTCAGAACACACACACACACACACACACACACACATACACACACATACCACACACACACACCCATACCACACACACACGGTCAGAACACACACACACACACACATACCACACACACACGGTCAGAACACACACTCACACACACACACACACACGGTCAGAACACACACACACACACACACACACACAGACCACACACACACGGTCAGAACACACACACACACACATACCACACACACACACACACACACACACACACACACACACACACACACGGTCAGAACACACACACACACACACACGGTCAGAACACACACACACACACATACCACACACACACGGTCAGAACACACACACACACATACCACACACACACAGTCAGAACACACACACACACACACCCATACCACACACACACGGTCAGAACACACACACACACACACACACGATCAGAACACACACACACACACACACATACCACACACACTCACACACACACACACTCCCATACCACACACACACACACACACACACGGTCAGAACACACACACACACACACATACCACACACACACAGTCAGAACACACACACACACACACACACCCATACCACACACACATGGTCAGAACACACACACACACACACACACACACACACACATACCACACACACTCACACACACACACACACACTCCCATACCACACACACACACACACACACACACACGGTCAGAACACACACACACACACCCACACACACACACACCCATACCACACACACACGGTCAGAACACACACACACACACACGATCAGAACACACACACACACACACATACCACACACAGTCACACACACACACACTCCCATACCACACACACACACACACACGGTCAGAACACACACACACACACGGTCAGAACACACACACACACACACACGGTCAGAACACACACACACACACACACACACGGTCAGAACACACACACACACACACGGTCAGAACACACACACACGGTCAGAACACACACACACACACACACACACGGTCAGAACACACACACACGGTCAGAACACACACACACACACACAGTGTTTATATTAATGTTTAATAATGTAAAGTGTTTATATTAAGGTTGGATTTGTGTGTTTATGTCGCTGTTTACAAACGTAGCTCATGTTTGCATTATTTTTTATGTATATATTATTAATATTTATTATATATCAAAGTATATTTAATATTTTTGTTTTTACATAAGTTATTTTATTTATAATGTTTAATAATGTAAAGTTTAAAAGGCTTAAAACAGGGTTGTAAAGTTTAAAGTTGTACTGTGTATATTAGGGTTTAATTGTGAAGAGTGTGTTTATATCACTGTTTACAAATGTAAAGTTTGTGTTTTACTTTATTTTTTACTAATGTAAGGGTTTTTTACATTTATATTTATATTAATGTATAATAATGTAAAGTTTATTAGGTTTATATTAACATTTACTTTAAATCATGAGTGTGTTTATATCAGTGTTTACAAATGAAACATTAATGTAATATTACTGTAATGTAATATTAATCTTTATTAATGTAGTTTTATGCTCGTTTTAGTGTTTACTGATGTAAAATATTTTTTATAATTTGAGTGTTTTAATGTGAAGTTGATGTTTGGTAAGATTGTTTGGTAAACGTGTAGTTGTGTAAATTGTGTGTGTTTTTAACAGATGCGTTTGCGATCACAATCCTGAAACCGTTCTCTGACCCGAGCTCCTATTGGCTCTCACCCAAACATCTGGATGACATCATTCCTGCCAACCTCCAATCCAGGAAGTGGGACACGTTCCCCGCCTCTGAGGTAAACACACAACAACCAATCGGCTGCTGAGGCGGAGCAAAGCCTCGAGAAATACAGCTTATTAGATCAGTAATGAAACGCAGATCAGACGTGTCTGAGTCCACGAGAACTGTCTGAACAGAGAGACAGATTCAGTGTTTATATCTGTGTGCGAGTGTTTATGTCTTTTTAATTTGCTGTGTTCTAGGTGAAAACCCACGGTTCTCCATTCGGAGCATCTCTGGGTCGAGGGTTAGAGCTGAAGAAGAGAACCACGCTGGGTTCTGATCCGACTCCTCCGGTTCTGCAGAACCCCAACACACTACTGATCCGCCGCATCACTGAACACACACCGTTCACACAGCAACACTACGAACACCTGCAGCACAAACTGCTGGTACTGTACAAACACACGCACTTACCAATAATAATAATAATAATAATAATAATAATAATAATAATGATAAATACAGCTGCAAGCAGCAATCTGCGGGGTCCAAGCACAAATAGCGCCCCTTGTGGCCAGTTTATTCCAAGATACACAGAGCAATAA
>NC_069717.1:513325-535825 GCF_027358585.1 Pangasianodon hypophthalmus
GCCCCTCACACATCTTAAACAATTTAAACGTGAAGAACTAAACACAGCTCTCACTGCGCTCGTACAGAGATGAGGTGACAGGAAGTAGCGCCCAGACCCTCCGCAGATCCTCCCACTATAGAGACGTGAAGGCGTTTGGGGGCGTGTCTATAACATGACTGACAGGAGGGATTTAAACACACCCGAGCACTCATTTAGTCATTTACACCGTATTTATAATATAACTTTGACCTGTGCACCTGTAATGACACACCCACACGTCCATATATGGTCTCCAAGGCACGCCCACTCAGACCATCCCACATTTCCATATATGGATATGGAAGTCACTGACCTTCACTACTCTGTAATTTAATGATCAACTCTGGTATGTATTACAGCTACACAACAGCGCCCTTTAGTGGGGATTGCTCAGTGTGTGTGTGTGTGTGTGTGTCACTGTTTTCCTGGTTACTGTCAGTCCTGTATTTCACCTACACACACACACACACACACACACACACACATACACAGATGCTCACAATAAACAATATTACACACCCATTGCATAGAAAAACTTATTCACTGAGATGAATTGTGTAATTTTAGAATAAAGGATAGATTGAATACGGAGACCATGTGTGTGTGTGTGTGTGTGTGTGTGTGTGTGAGTGTTTAGGTAAAATACAGGACTGACAGTAACCAGGCAAGCAGTGACATGTCTGTTGAGTGCTCACACACCCTGCTTTAACAGCACCTTATTAAGTCATGGATCTGTGTGTGTGTGTGTGTGTGTGTGTGTGTGTGTGTGTGTGTGTGCAAGAACAGGTCTGTAGGAAGGTTACCAAAAGCAGTGAGTCTTTTTTCCCACCAAAATGTTGACCTGTAGATTTATTAACGCTGTTTTTTTTTTGGTTTTTTTTGCTTTAGATCGTTCCGCTACACCAAATCATCAGCTATACGATGTTTGTGATATTTACGTTAAAGCTGGTCAGTGAACGTTGCTATACTGGCAAAGCCGATATTTATGATTAATAAAATTTTTATTAAACCAGTTCTGCTTTGTTAGTTCAGTAAGAAGGACCATTGTGTTTCCTTCACTGTGTTTTTATCGCATACTTTCGAATCGGACACCGTTAGGGATAATCGGTCCGTCTTTGCAACATTAAACAATCCTATGTAGCTCGTCTACATCACGAAACTAGCTAGCTAGCGCTAGACACCCAGGTCACGTTCTTACTGAGGAGCTTCCTGAAGGCTTTCAGTGCCACGGCGTCCTCGATGTTGTAATCGTAAAACATTTCGTCTCGAACATGTCCACAAACAACAAAGTTGTAAAAGACTTTAAATTTCTCTCCAGTGTAAACGCTCAGAGTTTCTATGACGTGTGTGTATGTGTCCGGTCGCTGCAGCTAGTCCACCGCTTAGCATCATGTAGCCGCTGACAGGACGCCGAGCCGTAAAGATCTTATACTGTTAGAGTTGCGCTGTATGAAAGTGTTAGTTTAGCTGAGTAATGCTCTGTCTTTTAGCGCTAATCCTTAATGATAAGTGGAGAAACTTTTAGCTAACGTTAATCTCATTCCTAAATTAAATTCTCAGTAGGTTCTGCACTCAGATTAGAAGTCAGTAGCATCAGGTTGCTAAGCTAATCAGGTCTTTTTTAGCAATCAGGATGAGCTCTCAGGTGAATCTCTTCTTGTTTACAAGAACTAAAGAGATCTATATAAAACTTCTTATAAATAATGACAATATTAAAGTGGTGTAACACAAAGCCACTATCTGTATCTGTATTCGGATTAAATCCAAAGTGGGTGTGGCCTAAACTTCGTTCATTCATTCATTCATTCTTTCTTTCTTTTTATTTATTTCTTAAATGAAATATGAATCCCACCACTCTGCCCCTAGAAACACTGGAAAACACTGCAATAATACGTGCACTGAACTGTTTTTTTTATTATTATTCCGCTGGTGCAGTTATTATTTTTATTAGTTTGTACCTGCCTGCAATATTTTCTATTTCCCAAAATATAAACAATCTAGTGCTCAAATTTAAACCACTCTGACTCTGACCCTGTGCACACTTCTGTCCTGCCTGGATGAATGAATGAATGGATGGATGGATGGATGGATGAATGAATGGATGAATGGATGAATGAATGAATGAATGGATGAATGGATGAATGGATGAATGAATGAATGAATGAATGGATGAATGGATGGATGGATGGATGAATGAATGGATGAATGAATTGATGAATGAATGAATGAATGGAGGGATGAATGAATGAATGGATGGATGGATGAATGGATGAATGGATGGATGGATGAATGAATGAATGAATGGATGAATTGATGAATGAATGAATGGAGGGATGAATGAATGAATGGATGGATGAATGAATGGATGGATGGATGGATGGATGAATGAATGAATGGATGGATGGATGAATGGATGGATGAATTGATGGATGAATGAATGACTAAATGAATGAATGAATGAATGGATGAATGAATGAATGGATGAATGGATGAATGAATGAATGAATGATTGGATGGATGAATGGATGAATGGATGGATGGATGGATGGATGGATGAATGAATGGATGGATGAATGGATGGATGGATGAATGGATGGATGAATGAATTAATGAATGAATGGATGGATGGATGAATGGAGGGATGGGTGGATGAATGAATGAATGAATGAATTAATGAATGAATGGATGGATGGAGGGATGGATGGATGAATGAATGAATGAATGGATGGATGGATGAATGGATGGATGAATGAATGGATGGATGAATGAATGAATGGATGAATTAATGAATGAATGAATGAATGGATGAATGAATGGATGGATGAATGGAGGGATGGATGGATGAATGGATGGATGAATGAATGAATGGATGAATTAATGAATGGATGGATGGATGGATGAATGGATGAATGAATGGATGGATGAATGGAGGGATGGATGAATGAATGGATGGATGAATGAATGAATGGATGAATGAATGGATGAATGAATGGATGGATGGATGGATGGATGGATGGATGGATGGATGAATGAATGAATGAATGGATGAATGGATGGATGGATGAATGAATGGATGGATGGATGAATGGATGAATGAACGCTGGACGTGGTAATGAACACAGAGTTTGTTTGTCCGTGAGCTTCATATCTGACCGCTTGTTATCGCCTGCATGAAAGTAAAAACTTCCAGACTTTTTGTTACATCCTGCACAATTCCAGTCCTGATGCACACCTCTATTCCCAATCAGACACTCGGGGATGTTTCTGACAAGATTTCTCTAAAAATAATAATAATTAATAATTCATTAATAATCCAGATCCTAGTTTGGTTTGTTCCTTTAGTGTTTAATTTTCTAAAAGACTACAGATATTTCTAAACTCAGTCGTATGAGAGTGAATATGATCAGCTGTTAACACAAATCAACAGCCAGTAATCCTCAGTCACTAGAGGTTAGTTTTGCAGATTTTTCAGACCAAAATTGGGAATAATTCTACGTTTAATTCCTGATAAGATAAGAGGAGGTTTAGGGTTTAGGGCGAGTGTGAACAGGAAGAATGTGAAGGTGTGTAAAGAGCTCAGATTTCTCTCTGATTACACACTGGCCTCGATAAATAACACTCTCATAACACACACTAATAATAAGCGCACTCTGTAATAATACCACACACAGGCTGTGTTTTCAGCAGCGAGTCCACTCTGAACTCACTCATTCACACTCCACACTAACTTTTTACTCTTCTTCTTCTTACAAAACGTGCTTTACACATACAGGATTTGATTATCCTTCAAACCACGCGCTTGTTTTCTTTACAGCAGACCGCATCGAATTTAAAATTAACACAAACACTAACATTATTTAATTCAACTAAATAAAATAGTCAATTCCAAGAATGATTCCAATCTCCTACATCTCACTCACACACACATTACAATTTCATCTCCTCCATTCAGAGTCTCGTGGCTTCATTAATTCATTACACAATATAAAAAAAGTTTAATAAAATGTAAAATAACAGTCTGTGCTGGATCAAGTGCTATTCTATGTGCTGCTGAATAAGGAGTGTGGAAGCCATTTTGTTAAAGTAAACCAGTGATTAATGTGAGAATTATAACGAGCTCTATTCATGCAGTGATATATTGGTGATATATGAGACTAGTGTTAGATTTATTTCAACACTCGCAAAAAATCTTTTCACTCAGATATCATCATATTAGCAGTATTTCTTTCTTCGCTCCGCATTTTTTTATTCCTGGTTATTTTCAGAGTGTTTGTGTTTAAAGCTGGTGGTCTAGTTTGGAAGCTTCTACTCAAACAAACTAAACAACAACTTTTAGACTTCATTCATCGACGCTTTATCAGTGATTGCCATTATAGCTGTTGTGTTTGATGCTAGCTTAAATCACATGCTAATTTTTGCTGGAACAACAAACAGCCACCACGACATCATGACATGTTTATGATATGGTTAATAGCAGTCTTATGACGCAGGGTTTTAAGTAGCGTGTCACACACGCTGTAACGATGATTCAGTTTCTTTTACCCTCGTCATCGTGAGTGTCCTGTCATCTCTAGAACCCCGGTTCTGTCAGTTCTGGATTGAGTCGGTTCGTGTTTTAACAAACTGCTAGAGATGAATCCTTTAACGATTCCCACAGCAGTGTTTTTCTCTGCTCTAACAGGAAAATGTTCTGCAGGTCAGAGATCAGCTCCATAGGGAACACAGCCAGCTATATATAAACCACATAAACCCAGATCTCCACGTCCTGCACCAAAACACAGCAATAAATATACAGTTTAACCCTTTAGGGTCAGCTTACTTAGGCTCAGGGTCAAAGGTCATTCCTAAAGCGGTTGAATTCTCTCAGCAAATATTGTGTATGAAAATGCACAGTGTCCTGCGTGCACAGCGCTCATCACCATCAACTCCACGGCCAAATACTGAAACTCAGAAGAGGATTAAATACCTTCACACCACAGCGCTGCTGAATTCTGGACTCTGATTGGTCAGAAGGTGTTGATTAATTTTCTATAACAGCAGCTCTGATAGTAGTGCAGCTGCAAATCACAGGTTTATATTAATGCACTCATTCTACCACTTCATCACATCACACACTCACTCAGTATTTTACTGTAACACACACACACACACACACACACACACACACACCACAGTGTTTACTACCATTTTCCCTTAAAATAAACTTTAATCTCTCACATCTAAAGCATCTGTGGTTTATTCTTCACACACAAGAGGGAGATGTCACCTCACAGCTGGATCTCTTTTCTTCTGAATCCAATCCTTCGTCTCTTCACAATCACACACGACTGCTTCACACACTTTGCTTCAAATAAATGTCCGTAACTCTGTTTACAAATATGAATATTATCATTTTAATGAACTTGTGTTTAACTCATATGGACAAATCAAACATGAATAGAAAAGAGTTGCGAGTCTGTGGCCGCATTTGCAGTTCGTCAGTACGAAGCCTTA
Organism: Pangasianodon hypophthalmus; assembly: GCF_027358585.1. Lineage (NCBI taxonomy): Eukaryota > Metazoa > Chordata > Actinopteri > Siluriformes > Pangasiidae > Pangasianodon > Pangasianodon hypophthalmus. Next base: position 518,840 of record NC_069717.1, read on the forward strand.
ACACTTGGGGGAGTAAATTCAGGTGGGATATTAAACACCAACCTGCAGCATAAAGAGGCGTGGAATATTTTTGTGACAGGTAATGCTGGACAGAGTTTCACTAAAATATTAAGCAGATGAAGTCGATAAAACCTACATCCGAGTGACATCACGATCCTGTCATCATGCTGCAGTCATGTCAGTTAGTTTTCTGGTAGAGGTAAATAAAGTGAACTCTTCCCCTGTTCATCTCGCCGCTTCAGGCTTTTCGGTTTTCTGTTTCTGTAGAGCAGAAGTCATGCTGGTACAGTCCAAAGCTGGTGAACCTTGAACATGTGCGTGTGTGTGTGTGTTTGATGGAAGTGTGTCCTCCTGCACACAAAAGATGATGAGCTGTAGACACTGTTGTTTTTTTTTTTATCTGTTGCCTTCTTTACATTCATATGGACTCATTCAGACTCATATAATCTGATTCATACTCATAGATTCAGACTCATATAGACTGATTCATAATTATAGACTGATTTAGACTCAAATAGACTGACTCAGATTCCTGTAGATTGATTCAGACTCCTAATGAATGGTTTGGAGTAAGTCAGTCCCTTTCAGGTCTCACAAAGCCTGACTGAGACTCCTACAGACTGATTCAGATTCGTTTACGCACCTAGACTCCTATAAAGTTTCTTTCAGTTTCTCATAGCTTGATTCAGGCTCATAGACTGATTCATAAACTGATTTAGAATTATATACTCGAAAATAGAAAGTAGTCTGTTTTTATTTGGAATGGTTTAGAAAATTAATGTGGGAAAATATAAAATAAATATTATAGGCTTTATGTCGTGGTGTGAGGACGAGGATTTGGACAGTAAATGAGGTTCTCAAATCCTCCAGAGTTTTTATAAGTGATTGTTAAACTTCCACATGGTGTAGTGGTCTAATGCTGAAACCTATAGATATGTGCTATATTTCTTTAAAAGTTTCCCTAGTTCTCTCAAACAACACTGGCATTATCTCAGAGGAGAAAGGCTACCAGAGATCTGCTGGTGGAGTCCTCGAGCAGGAGCTTTAACCCTCCACTCGACACGGCGCTCGACAAGCTCTCTCGATAAGAATGGGCCTTTGGGCACAACGTCTGTATAAGATCAAAAGTTCACACTGCCAACACACACACACACACACACAGACACACACACACACACAGACAGACAGATGTGGTTGACTGGGTTTAATGCATGGATTGTTGTTTGCCCCATAAAACTAACCAACTTCTAACCCCTCAAACTTCCTGTAACTGCTGTTCCATTTGTGGAGGATGTTGTGTGAGAAAGTTCAGGGTTTCGATCCTTTATCAGAAATTATGTTCAACCGATGATGGGTTCTAGTCCACTAACATCAGATTTTTAACATGAACACACTGTTTTGGACGTTATTGGAATGTAGTGATACTGATTCCTCTTTGTGGTTACTTTTGCTCCTTCAGCAAGTTCAGGATGCACATGAGACATCAGAAAATGCACAAATACACACACACCACACACACCACTACCAACTGATACACATAAATCTATTTACATGAAAGTAAAATCACTGTTGAACTACAGTAGCAGGTATCTGTGATGGCTTTCAGCAGAAGGTTCATCACAGTGACAAAAAAAGTTTTACTAAAACACAGCTAACACACCCTGAACACACTTAATACACACTGCAGCAACACAGGAAATGCACAAGGAGTGGAACTTCAGCATCAGCAGTATCACAGTCAGAAGCAGAAACAGAATGCTCTATACATGCAAAGTCTGTGAGATTACAGGTTTTAGTCTATAGAGACGTCAATAAGAGTCTGAATCGATCTATAGGAGTCTGAATCGATCTATAGGAGTCTGAATCGATCTATAGATGTCTGAATCGATCTATAGGAGTCTGAATCGATCTATAGGAGACTGAATCGATCTATAGGAGTCTGAATCAGTCTGTAGGTGTCTGAATCAGTCTGTAGGTGTCTGAATCGATCTACTGGAGTCTGAATCAGTCTATAGGACTCTGAATCGGTTTATATGAGATACTTCCCTATTGTCCAAAGGTCTGTCTTCTTGGAATTAAGTTCTTAACTAAGGTACTCAGTGTCCAGTGTCTAATCTCCTTTCCAGATTGCTCAGCCATATTAAGTTGCTGTCTGTCAGCTGGCTTTGCTGAAACACACAGCTAATATCATGGAAGCTGTATCGGCTAATTGGAAGCTAATACAATGTATAGTAATAAGTGTACCCAGAGGAAGCATAAAAAGCAGCAAGCCCAGAATAGAGCCTTGTGGAACACCAAACTTTACTTTTGTATACATCTTATTCCTATGCAAGTATGAGATTAACTGCTGAACTACAACATTTTCTAGGACTTTTGAGGTTTGATATTGGCCTATTGTTAGACAGCTGACGGGACAAGGTGGGGTTTTTAGCTGCTAGTTTAAAGGATTTAGGAATGGCAAAGCTAAGGGAGGAGCTGATTATTGTTAACAGAGGTTTGGTTGGTAGTATTTGTTTAAGCAAAGTCTCAGTGCTAGTTAATGTGGCTGCTGTTTGAACAAAGAATTGAAAGCAAAGCAAATATTTACTAATGAGTCTTTGAGTTGACCTTGGATCAGAGAAAAGGACGATGAAAAGTTTCTCGTGCTTGTTAGCACGGTGTCACCATGGTTACTGGGACATTAATATGTACGTCAGCATAAGGTATGTATTTATCATATGTGTGGTTTAATGACTGTGGTGGTGTTTCTCAGCAGAGAGAGGAGTGTGATGTCCCGACAGAGCTGGGGGTTCTCCTCTTTGCGTCTGAAGAGTGAGTACTCCAAACACACTTCTCTCACACGTTAGTCAGGAAATTAGAAAAATGTAAAAATGTAATGCTGGATCATCAGAACCTGCAACTCCACTGAATTTATTGTTTCTGATCTATTTTATGCAGATAAACCTTCAGAGGAAACAAATGCGTTTCAGAGGAGAGGGAGATTCTTTTCATCTCTCAGGGAGGATCGCAGACAGCGTGAGTGTTGTCCTGACTGCTGACGAGACCCGCCCTGAGATCATAGACACCGTTCCATTGTCTGAAATCACCCACATGATTAGCTCCACCGCTCACACGGTATCACCAGACGGAAATAAATGGAAAAATATATACTCCATTACTTAAAGTTAGCAGGAATTGGCTAGTTCCCGAGTAACTGAGAGGTGTTAAAGGTGTGGTGAGAGCAGGGACCACAATGCGAGATAAGATACGGGAAATACAAACGAAGGCTACATGCTAAAATAGTGACATGTGAACAGGAAGAAAGAGAAACATAAAGCTAGTCAAGCTAATAAAGAGAAACAGGCGGACATGCTAATATCCGTAGTTTAATTCCATGTTTTTATGTTTATTTTTCTCTCTCTGTCTGAACAGAACTGTCCAGTGTCTCTGAAGATGGCGGCGCTGCTGAAGGAGGGAAACAAAATGTCTCCTCTGACAGAGAATCGGAGAGAGCTAAAGGTAAAGCAGCATTACCCACAATGCACCTCTACATCACTGCATTGCACAGGTGGTGGGAAATTCATGAATAATTGTAAAAGCCTTCATGCTGATTTTTTCAATCGCATATACTTAATTAGCAAGCTAGGAGTTAGATTAAAGTGCTGTTATCATTATTAAGACACAAACTTAGATTTAGTCACTTAACATCAGCTAACATTAGCTTTTAGCTACCTGCGCTGATTGATAAACACAGGTACATCAGGGTCGAGACTAACATTAGCTAACTGAGTGAAATCAGGACAGAGCTGTCTGTACTCGCAGAATTATGATTATTTTTTTATCAGTTTAATGTTGCTTTATTGGTGGGATTAGGGTAGGAGTTAGTTAGGAGGTGTGGCCCAAGTTTAAAAGTGATTTTTATGCTAATACACTGTAGTATTATCACAGTTTATTTGCTTAAAGTGTTAAACTGGAGGTTTCTAGAAGCTTCCATTGCTACATTAGCTTTCAGTTTCAGTACAAAACTAAAGAAAAAAAAAGAAAACTACAAAAACCACATGTCCTGGCTGCTAGCCTGCATTACACTTAAGAGCCAAACACACTGCTGTGGTTGCTGTTTATTCCCATGAAGCAAACCCGCGTATCCGATTCACTGATTCAGTGTCGAGTGAGGAGTCGGCTCAGTGATTCAGTGTGAGAGCGTGCTGTAGCCTTCGCGTTCATTTTCTACCTGGTTATAAAAGTGAAGCTTGCAGAGAAACCCAGTGAGATTTAACGGACTTCTGATGGAGGACTTCTCCAGCTCAGGCTGAGACTCAGCAGGATTCTGGACATTTCATCCCCGTGGAAAAAACTAAAAAAAAAAAAAAAAAAATGAACGGATTTGCGTTACCGAAAATGAGAAGTGCGAAGGGGAAGAAAGGAGAGAGTAAACACCGGCACAGTGAGTATTCAGGCTTCAACACCTCTCCCAGAGCACAGTGCTGGGGTCTTAACACAATTAAAGCAGCAGTAAGCTTCATGTGACTGGAACATTAGAGTTTAACTCTAAGACTTAATAACACAGATCAGGCTTAATAACACTCCATTACTCACAAACACAGTGTTTATTAGAGCTGTATTATTGGAGCTGTATTATTGGAGCTGTATTATTGGAGCTGTATTATTGGAGCTGTATTATTAGAGCTGTATTATTGGGGCATTCGTGGCCTAATGGATAGAGAGTCGGATTTGGAACCTGAAGGTTGTGGGTTCGAGTCTCAGGTCCAGCAGGGTTTGTAGGTGGGGGAGTGAATGACCAGCGTCTCTCCCACCCTCAATACCACCACTGAGGTCAGACCCCCGAGCAAGGCACCGAACCCCCACCTGCTCCCCGGCACTGCACGCTGCCCCGGGTGGGTGTGTGTGTGTGTGTGTGTGTGTGTGTGTGTGTGTGTGTGCACTTGGATGGGTTAAATGCAGAGCACAAGTTCCTAGTACGGGTCACCACACTTGGCCACAAGTCACTTCACTATTATATTACACAGTACACTGCATACACACTGTAAGCTTATACACTCCTGTAGGGGAGACTGGGGTCAGTTGTAACTTGTTTTTAGATTATAATTGTAATTAATTACAGCTACACATCAAATCTACAGGCACATGGGTCAAGAGTTATTAATAAATCTTTAAGTTCATTTTATATACTTTAAGAAATTGGCTTTAATTTCTAGACCAGGTTTAATCTCTAAATGTTGCTTAAAAATGCGTAAATGAGACACACTCTGATTTTAATCCTTCGGTTTTAATCATTTTATAAACTAACAGTTATTTTGGTAAGTTAGCAATGTAAGTATTTACTAGATTTTAACAAATGATTAACATTTTAAAACTTTAGTCCTAACTAGAAGCCACAGTTCTACTATAAGGTAACGCATGCTACCATTAAAGCAGCCGTAAATTTTTAATAAAGAACTTTTCTGCTAAGTTGTTTTTACATCTTGATAGTGATTACTGCGCTAAACATTTTAGCATGTTCTGGTCCAGCTTTATTAACCAATCAGGAGGCTGTTCTGACCTGGACTGTGGAGTTTCTGGGTCGTCTGAGTTAATAACGTTAGACTCTGATGATCCTACATGTTCAGTGTGTACGCTGGCCGGCGAACGGATCTGAACGGAACTTCCTGTCAACACAGGAAGTGGGATTTTAGTGTTAGAGTTTCGATTTACGTCATCATGTCATCACTGGTTTATTTAACAAAATATAACGTTACCGTGACAACCACCGCTTTATTTACACACATTATTTACTTCAGCATTAAGGTTAGCTGAAGAGTAGCGCTCAGGCTCTGCAGCCGTCGTCATTCTGTAATTTCAGACGTGACTGATCTGAAACTGTGCAGTTTAATTAGTGACATCACAGACTGAGATTATACGTAGCTCCGCCTCCGAATCAGCTTTATACAGAAGTACTGTAAAAGTGTCTCTCTCTCTCTCTCTCTCTCTCTCTCTCTCTCTCTCTCTCTCTCTCTCTCTGTCTTACTCTCTCTCTGTCTCTATGTCTCTCTCTCTCTCTCTCTCTCTTTCTCTCTCTCTCTCTGTCTTACTCTCTCTGTCTGTCTCTATGTCTCACTCTCTCTCTCTCTCTCTCTCTCTCTCTCACTGTCTCACTCTCTCTCTCTCTCTCTATCTGTCTCTCTTTCTCTCTCTTTTTCTCTGTCTTTCTCTCTGTCTCACTCTGTCTCTGTCTCTTTCTATCTCACTTTCTCTCTCTTTCTCTCTGTCTTACTCTCTCTGTCTGTCTCGCTCACTCTCTCTCTCTCTCTCTCTCTCTCTCTCTCTGTTTGAGCAGTGATGAGTAAGAAGAGTTAATGTTGGATATTTAGGGCGGAGCCTCCTTCAGCTTGAAGTAAACACATGGGGTGAAGCTCGCTGTGATGATCCTGTAACACTGCACTAACACACGTTAAAGCTCTTTAAAACATTAAAGCAGCAGTCTGTGTGTTTAAGTAATAAACCACTGTTACATCAAGCAGAGTCGCTCTTATCACCCTGAAGTTATTTAATTTCCTCTAACAGCATGTCCTGAAGTGTTTTATTCCTCTTATTCCACAGCAATTTACAAACATTTACAATTTATTAAAGAATGAAACATCATACATTTTATCCATTTATAGTTACATCTGATGTTGTGGAGCGACGGTGAAACAAGTTACTTCCTGTTCTCACTGATGTTACAGCAGCTATAAACAGTCACAGCTTGTTACGCATGTTACTGAGAAACCGCAAAGAAGCGTAAACTCCTCTGTCCTGAAGACGTCGGAAAACTTACAGTTCCAGCTTCACCTCTGACTGTTACAAAGCGCTGACACTGGAGACTCCTTCCATACATGTTTAATAAACACATTTCTCCTTACAGAAAACTTCACCATATCAATGATTTTACGTTTATTAATCTGTTTTTATCAGTGGAGTTTCAGCTGTACACGTCCCTGTGAATGAGCTGTTACTATAGAAACCATAACGCATTAATATAAACCTGTGATCTCAGTTTTCTAAATTCAGAACCAAAAACGTGACGTGATTGAATTTCTCCTCAGGTAACGTTTTCCTGGGCGAGGATGAGGAGCAGGATAAAGGAGCGATGAAGAGGCTCAGCTCCATGTGGATGTCCGTCAGGGGCAGAATGAGCCGAGACAGTAAGAGAAACACTGACGCACACACACACACACACACACACACAAACTTCTGTTTAAAACAAATGACACAGCTTCGTGTTTGTAAGACAGCGTCACACTGAACTCTCTCTCGTGATCACGTCACTGCGCTCAGTAGACTAGTAGGAGGAGAAAAGGGAAATGTTTTGGGAGAAAGAGAGGAAACTGGCTTCTGTTTATCATTTCTGTGTTAATTAAACTGTACAGTAGATTTGCAGTGTTGTGTAAATAATGTTAAAGTGTGAAAGATCCTCGCCGCGTGCAGCGTCTCAGCCTGTGTGTGAACCCTGAAGTCCTCCACACACTCGTGTCATGGATGAAATAAAGTGTGTGTGTGTGTGTGTGAAGTGTTTCAGAGAACCGTAAGATGATTTCCTGTTTGTTTCACACTTTCCTTTTTTTTTCCCCTTTGTATGTGTGTGTGTGTGTGTTTGTGTGTGTGTGTGTGTGTTTGTGTGTGTGTGTGTTTGTGTGTGTGTGTGGAGGGCGGTTGTGGTTGTGAAAGTAGCTGTGTGCCTTTTTACTGCACGCTGATTTATCTCATTCAATTTGTCTGTGTGTGTGTGTGTGTGTGTGTGTGTGTGTGCAGTTCTGTCAGTACATGCATGCAGGCGAGTGTGTGTTTAACTCTCTAAGTGCTGTTACACTCTAATCTACAGAATTACACAATCTGTGAGGAGTGTAGTGAGGAGTGTAGTGAGGAGTGTAGTGAGGAGTGTAGTGAGGAGTGTAGATGAGTGTTGTGATGAGTGTAGTGATGAGTGTTGATGAGTGTAGTGATGTGTAGTGATGAGTGTTGATGAGTGTAGTGATGAGTGTAGATGAGTGTAGATGAGTGTAGTGATGAGTGTAGATGAGTGTAGTGATGAGTGTAGATGAGTGTAGTGATGAGTGATGAGTGTAGTGATGAGTGTAGATGAGTGTAGTGATGAGTGATGAGTGTAGTGATGAGTGATGAGTGTAGTGATGAGTGTAGTGATGAGTGTAGTGATGAGTGTAGTGATGAGTGTAGTGATGAGTGTAGTGATGAGTGATGAGTGTAGATGTGTGTAGTGATGAGTGTAGTGAGGAGTGATGAGTGTAGTGATGAGTGTAGTGATGAGTGTAGTGATGAGTGTAGTGATGAGTGATGAGTGTAGATGAGTGTAGTGATGAGTGTAGTGATGAGTGTAGATGAGTGTAGTGAGGAGTGTAGTGAGGAGTGATGAGTGTAGTGATGAGTGTAGTGATGAGTGTAGATGAGTGTAGTGATGAGTGTAGATGAGTGTAGTGATGAGTGTAGTGATGAGTGATGAGTGTAGATGAGTGTAGTGATGAGTGTAGTGATGAGTGTAGATGAGTGTAGTGAGGAGTGTAGTGAGGAGTGATGAGTGTAGTGATGAGTGTAGATGAGTGTTGTGATGAGTGTAGTGATGAGTGATGAGTGTAATGATGAGTGTAGATGAGTGTTGTGATGAGTGTTGTGATGAGTGTAGTGAGGAGTGTAGTGAGGAGTGTAGTGATGAGTGTAGATGAGTGTTGTGATGAGTGTTGTGATGAGTGTTGTGATGAGTGTAGTGAGGAGTGTAGTGAGGAGTGTAGTGATGAGTGTAGATGAGTGTAGTGATGAGTGTAGTGATGAGTGTAGTGATGAGTGTAGATGAGTGTTGTGATGAGTGATGAGTGTAGATGAGTGTAGTGAGGAGTGTAGATGAGTGTAGTGATGAGTGATGAGTGTAGTGATGAGTGTAGTGATGCGTGTAGATGAGTGTAGTGATGAGTGTAGTGATGAGTGTAGTTGAGTGTTGTGATGAGTGTTGTGATGAGTGTAGTGATGAGTGATGAGTGTAGTGATGAGTGATGAGTGTAGTGATGAGTGTAGATGAGTGTTGTGATGAGTGTAGATGAGTGTTGTGATGAGTGTAGTGATGAGTGATGAGTGTAATGATGAGTGTAGATGAGTGTTGTGATGAGTGTTGTGATGAGTGTAGTGATGAGTGTAGATGAGTGTAGTGATGAGTGTTGTGATGAGTGTAGTGAGGAGTGTAGATGAGTGTAGTGATGAGTGTAGTGAGGAGTGTAGTGAGGAGTGATGAGTGTAGTGATGAGTGTAGATGAGTGTAGATGAGTGTAGATGAGTGTAGATGAGTGTAGATGAGTGTTGTGATGAGTGTAGTGAGGAGTGTAGTGATGAGTGATGAGTGTAGTGATGAGTGATGAGTGTAGTGATGAGTGTAGTGATGAGTGTAGATGAGTGTAGTGAGGAGTGATGAGTGTAGTGATGAGTGATGAGTGTAGTGATGAGTGTAGTGATGAGTGTAGATGAGTGTAGTGATGAGTGTAGATGAGTGTAGTGATGAGTGATGAGTGTAGTGATGAGTGATGAGTGTAGATGAGTGTAGATGAGTGTTGTGATGAGTGATGAGTGTAGTGATGAGTGTAGATGAGTGTAGTGAGGAGTGTAGTGATGAGTGTAGATGAGTGTAGTGAGGAGTGTATAGATGAGTGTAGATGAGTGTAGTGAGGAGTGTATAGATGAGTGTAGATGAGTGTAGATGAGTGTAGATGAGTGTAGATGAGTGTTGTGATGAGTGTAGTGAGGAGTGTAGTGATGAGTGATGAGTGTAGTGATGAGTGATGAGTGTAGTGATGAGTGTAGTGATGAGTGTAGATGAGTGTAGTGAGGAGTGATGAGTGTAGTGATGAGTGATGAGTGTAGTGATGAGTGTAGTGATGAGTGTAGTGATGAGTGATGAGTGTAGTGATGAGTGTAGTGATGAGTGTAGATGAGTGTAGTGATGAGTGTAGATGAGTGTAGTGATGAGTGATGAGTGTAGTGATGAGTGATGAGTGTAGATGAGTGTAGATGAGTGTTGTGATGAGTGATGAGTGTAGTGATGAGTGTAGATGAGTGTAGTGAGGAGTGTATAGATGAGTGTAGATGAGTGTAGATGAGTGTTGTGATGAGTGATGAGTGTAGTGATGAGTGTAGTGAGGAGTGTAGATGAGTGTTGTGATGAGTGTAGATGAGTGTTGTGATGAGTGATGAGTGTAGTGATGAGTGTTGTGATGAGTGTAGTGGCAGTACGTGTTGTTCGGCAGTTGCGTGGAAACGTGTTCAAGACGTGACAGTTCCTGCGAACAGCTTTTTATTTTTAAACAGTGTGAAATTAAACGTAGTGTTAAAGTACAGTGTCACTGTGAGTTCAGTTCTGAGGTAAAGAGGAAACTGTAGAATATTTTTGAAAGGAGATCTTAAAAATCGATTTCATTCTCGATATCAGCTCATATCACAGCTACCGAAAATACTCCGTTCTGATTGGCTGCGTCGGGACGGCTAAGGGTCGCGGCAGCAGTGAGTCAGAAAGAGCAGTCGACATTTCCATAGTTGCAAAAACTGTATACACACACACACACACACACACACACACACACACACACCCCTCCAGCTTCAGTGCTTTTTCCTCCACACTGTTAACACATCGGCCTCATTTATAAGGTTTTGTAATTGTTTGCGTAAGCCAAACTGAACTAAACGTTTCAGACACATTTACAAACGTTTCAGAAACACTGATTTCCTTCCTACTCGTGTGTGTGTGTGTTGACAAACGCCAATCACCAGGAAATTACCAGCACGTGCACAGCACAGCTGATTCGCATTCGGTGACGCCCACAAAACTCCATAAAAGGCAAAACTCACACAGGTGAAATAATGAGCGAAAGGTAAATAGACTTTCTTAGAGATGGAAAGTGTTTTGATAACGTATTATTTTGAAAACCTATTATTTTGATAACGTATTATTTTGATAACGTATTATTTTAATAAAGTATTATTTTAATAAAGTATTATTTTAATAAAGTATTATTTTAATAACGTATTATTAACAGCACCTGAAAGACCAAAATCTGGAGCTGAGTTACAGAAAAGTCGAATTAGATTCAGTGAATTAAGGATCTGAAAAGAAAATGGTTTGAAATGAAAACAGAGCATTCTCCTTTTATACAGCAGCATTTAAATGATTGGTCTTAATTTATTCATTTTTAATTTATCTTGCCTTGCTTTCTTTATTTTTTTCATATTTTACATTTCTTTAGTTAATGGTTTCACACAAGTTTCATTAAATTTTGTTTGTTAGTAAAAAAACACAGCTGTTTAAACTTGAGAGAGTTTAATCCCGATATAGAAGTGCAGTAACTCATCACGGTTTATATGATCTGAAATCGATCTTAGTAATAACAGTAAAATACAAGAAATAAAAGGAATATTAATAAGGTAAACATTGTAAGGTAAGATAAAGTAAAAGAGAGAAGAGAAAAGAAAGTTATGAAATGAGAGAAAGTTATGAAATGAGAGAAAGTTATGAAATGAGAGAAAGTTATGAAATGACTTTGCGATGTGCAACCCGCGGCTCTGAAAGCGTTCTCACACACAGCGGTGGAATTCGCTCTGCTACGGTACGAGGGTTTTATTTACATGTCGTTTGGCTTTAAAGGACAGCGGAGATTACTGAGGGAGGAATTCCTCCAGGAGCAGCAAAAACATCAGTCTCACACAAACGCTCCTCTCCACTTCCTCTAAAGTGAAGTCAAAGACTAGTAACCATAGCAACCACGACGTTTCCCCTGTTATTTCATCATAAACATAGCGTAATTAATCAAAGTAACGGTGTGATTATTTGCATTGCTTTACTGATGTTTTTCGTCACACACAGTAAGGCAGAACAGAGCTGGAAATTCTTTTACGTGAAATTACATTAACAGGTTTTTTTTTACATTCACATTTTTTTAATCCAGTAACAGATTAACGAACGGGACTAGCGTGTAGAGTCACGTTTAAAAATGCAAACACACTCAGCGTCCCGTCTGGTCCGTGTGCATCGCTGAGGAGAACCCGGTTCTCTTCACACGGTCCGGAGTTCAGTTCTACGCAGTTCAGTTCTACGCAGTGTGTGTGAGATCAGCCGAACGTTTGTTCTGTGACGTGTTCGGCGTTGCCATGGAGACGTTCGGGTGAAGGGAGAACGTCTTTGTAAGCTGGGCTTTTGTCCTGACCTGCTTTCTGCTCACGGCTTTATGCTGGTGCAGAGAAAACTCCCCCTTCCCCCACCTACAGTGTGTGTGTGTATGTGTGTGTATGTGTGTGTATGTGTGTGTATGTGTGTGTGTGTGTGTGTGTGTGCTAACATTTTACAGTGTTCTTATTAACAGACTTCAGCTGTTTGTGTAGCTGATTAGCTTTGTGTATATAACACACATCGGTACTCAATAACTTCTTAGTTTTCGTTCCCAGACGTTGTTGTCATGGTGATATGGTTAGCTAGCTAATGTTACACGATCCAACACAGCGTACGGATGTGACTAGCTTTCTGTTTAGCTAGCATCACTCCTAGCATCATGTTACAGTTGTTTATTCATGATTGTTCACTAGCTTCCTAGAGCTTACATTTAAGAGCAACTAGCCTTTATGTTAACATATAAATTGTTAATAAAAATAATCTTACGTTCAGCAGGTGACAAGTCTCTTGTGTCGCTTGTATTGTGTCTCTTGTGGGCGTGGCCTGTCCAGCGTTTGTTTTTTTTGTTTGTGTTTTTTAGTTTTTTATCGCTTCTAAAGCTAACAAGTTAAACACAAATGAAATGACGCACTAATCAGTGTGGAAAATGGTTATGTGATTTACGTTACGCGCTCGGCTTCGTACTCGGATTAAATTAGCAAAGCGAGCTAACTGTACGAGCTACGCACACTCAACAGAGGCACCAACGATCTCTGCTACCTCCTTCCGAGCTTTATTTTTCTTTAACGTCTCTATACACGTTTAATGATTATGAGTGCTCGTATACGACAGGAGAAGATAAAACCACACTTATACGTTTTTCTTCGATTTTTTTGCGTCAAACAGTAAAAGGGAACTAACTGCAGGTAGGAACTAAAGCCATGAGCGGGGAAGTGAAGAAACGTCGCAGCACAGCAACCGCAGCGTAGGATCAGTCTGAGGAATTGTTTGAGACAGTTGAGACAATTGTTATGTTACAGTCACTTTACCTAATTTGCATAGAATTGAGAAAATCTCATTTAAATGTCAGTAAAATCACGACTCCATGTCTCACACGCACGCAGGAAACGAACAACTGCTTGCTAGTGTGAATGCAAATGTGTTTATAAATTATTCCAGTATTAGCGTTAGCCCCTGTAGCTAGCTAATAAACTAACTAATCAGCTGCCTGTGAAACCATAGCAACCAGCAGTAAGCTAAAGCTAGGACTAATCTGAAACCTGTTTTTTGTGGTTCAGTTCAGCTGTTTAACATTTGCATGTTTATGTTTTTTTGAATTGTTTTTCGTATCTGCATTATTTCCTTATTTATTTTATTCTGATATATTTATTTAAGCAAAAGGTTTGGAAATGTTCCAGCTGAACAGATCATTAGTGGTGGTCTGTAATGGTGGTTTAATGGAATGAGTTGTTTCTAATGGTTGCTGATGGCGGGTTCTGGTGGTGTTTACTCACTTCCAGAAAATTCCCAGTGGAAACCTTCAGGAATCTGATGGAATCCGTTAGAGATTTTAGAGATACCAGGATGACATTAGACTCTGATTAATGAAACTAATCTAAGAACAGATTAGTTCATATTGCTAAAGGCTAATGGTTCTCCTCAGGAGGTCTTAAAGAACCGGACTCTCCGCTGAGCCCAGATCCGGTTCCTGTGGATGAACAGCAGAGAGAACCTCGCTACGCCAGCGGGCAGTTTTTCTTCGAGTACCTGGTGGTCGTCAGCCTTAAAAAAAACAAAACCGGCACGTACGAGCCCCAAATATCGTACCAGTTCCCCAAGGTGAGACCCGAACACACACACACTCACACACACTCTCACACACACACACACACTTATCTCTCTCTCTCTCTCTCAGAGGGATGGAATGGTGCGTTTTCAAAAGGAGGAAGAGGAGAAGACGCTGAAGGCCATCACACTGTTCTGTTTTCCAGAAGGCATTAACTGGGCTCCACTGACAGAATATTCCAGGTGCTGATCTCACACACACACACACACACACACAGACACACACTTACTCTATCTCTCTTTCTCTTTTCGTTTGTGGACAGTGAGACGTTCTCGTTCGTCCTGACCGAGGTGGACGGCAGCAGGAGGAACGGTTACTGCCGCAGGCTGCTGGTGATTAAATCACTCACCTGGATATTTATAACCTTCAGTTAATTAATAAACTGACACACCTGGATGGATTTTACAAAAGTAACAGTGAATATTTTCCCTCTCTCTCTCTCTCTCTCTCTCTCTATTCAGCCTCATGGAAATGGCGCTCGTCCCCCAGAGGCGTACTGCATCATCAGTAAAGTGGCCTGTTTTGGTCTTTTCTCAAAAGTAAGAGCACATTAATACAACTACTGAAAATCCAAACACCATCGTTTACCTACAATCTTCATCAATCATCATCAAACGCCAACACTTACCATTAAACACCATCAAACACCACCATCCTCCTAATCCTCCTAAAGCAGGTAAAAACAATCTAAAGTAACATTCAGCAGTAAACAGAGAAACACCACTGAACACAAACATTCCCCAGTAAAACACTAATATTTATATATCAGTTGAATGAAGGGGGCCATCAAACACCAACAGGCATCAATATTTCCTAACAGTTATAAACACCACTAACATTATCCTCAAACAACAACGAACACCATTAAACACCAAACACCAACATTCCTAACAAACACCAACAGATACCGCTGTTTGTCTAAAACACTGACATGCACCAAAATACTTTATAACACCAGCAAATACAAACCTTCACCAAGAAACAATAACATTCAGCAACACCAATATTTACGCACAACATTCACCAAAAAACACCAAAAGACGTCAACATTTGACACTAACAATGATAAACACTGCAAACTTTATTTTCAAATACCAGTGAACACCTTCAAGCAATGACACACCAATATTCTTTAACAAACTCCAACATTATCCATCGCAAACATTCTTAAACAAGCAATAACACACACCAGTGTTTGTCAAAAACACTGGCAAACACCAAAACCACAAAATAAAAACACCAACAAACACTATCAAACACAAGTGTTCACCAAAACACACCAATGTTATTAACAAATACTGTCAAAACAAGTGTTTTTAAACAAACAAATAAACATGAGCAACATTTTCAATTGATTCAAACAGAATCAAATCAGCATGATCCTGTGCGGTCTTTGGGTTTGTTGGTGTTTGTTGGAAAATCTGGAGTTACTGAGCTTTGAGCTTCACACTGAAGTGTTAAAGAAATATTCTGTAACCAGGGGTTAAATACTACTGATGCAAAATGTATATTTTCCCTCGTATTTGATGGCTGATTTCTCACTTAGAGAAAGAAAGAGTGAAGAGTGGAGTGAGAGTGTTATCTGCAGTAATTATTTACATTAAACACACACCAGGGCAGGTTTCTGCCCCTCTGCTGCTGGGGTTTGATTTATTTGTGTTCAGCTCAACCTTTGTACAGACAGCATTCTCTTTTTGTAAAAAACTCTTCACTGGTTTGATTCTTGTTTATGTTTAACCCTATGTGAATTCCAAAAGGGGCAGAAAAACACCAAAATCCTTAAAGAACACCAACAAACACCAGCTTCTGGCAAAACTCTGACAAACGACATCCAAACAAGCGCAAACACCAACATTCACCGTAAAACATCAACAGACACTAGTATTTATTAGCAAATACTGTCAAAATTGATAAACACCAACATTCTCCATCACCAAAAAACACAGGCATGAACATTTATCAACTAAACACCGCTATCAACAATCTCAAGCAGGTGGACCAGCAATCTCAAACACCAACAAGCACCAACATTCTCTAAAACACAGCAACACTGAACATCAAACACCAACACTGGGATTTTTAAATTCACAGTTTGATTCTCTTTACTTTTTATCCTTATTAATTCCAAAAAAAGGCACAAAACCAGATTCATTAATGCAGAGCTTTACCTCGATCAGTCGTTAGTTAAACCGAATGTAGTTTAATCGATAAACTCTGATCGGTTTAGATCTTTGACGAGGTGGAGAAGCGGCGTCAGATCTCCATGGCGATGATCTACCCGTTCATGCAGAGTCTGCGTGAGGCTCCGTTTCCCGCTCCTGGAAACACCGTGCAGATCAAGAGCTTCATCCCCGACTCCGGCACTGAGGTACCAACAATTATAAACACACTTCATCTGAAATAACATTAATACAACTCTTATTACAGCTGATCTGAGATCCTGGTAGATCTTTACCAGAACCAGCCATGGGTTTGGTTTTGTCCAGTGTGATACTCTACACACCAAACACCACCAGACACCACCAGACACCACCAAACACCACCAAACACCACCAAACATGACTATAAAAGCTGTAAATGGATATTTATGATATTAAAACTCTGTATTTGATTCTTTCTTGTAATTCAGATACCACTAAACACCATAAACACCATAAACACCTCCAGAAACACCAAACACCACAAGTGTACCCCAGCACATTAACCATTACTGTCAGTTCAAACACAATTAAACAGAACCGAACACAACTGAGTGTAATTTACATCATGCTGCTGTTGAGTTCTGGATTCTGATTGGTCAGAAGGTGTTGATTAATTGTAACCAATTAAAAAAGTCGTTAATATGGTGAAGTTTTCTGTAAGGAGACTTACTTGGAGAAGGAGTCTCCAGTGTCAGCGCTTTGTAACAGTCAGAGGTAAAGCTGTAACTTTAAGTTCCGACGTCTTCAGGACAGAGGAGTTTACGCTTCTTTGCGGTTTCTCAGTAACA
>NC_069717.1:540825-545825 GCF_027358585.1 Pangasianodon hypophthalmus
ACCCTCGTAGCTCCTGGTCAAATCCACAGACACAAACATCAGATTTTAGACTGCATTTGGGTTAAAGAGGAAATTGTGATGATTAGATTTTTAGTTAAACTGTTCCTTTATCACTGGATCAGTTAGAGTTATGATTAGAGTTATGATTAGAGTTATGATTAGAGTTATGATTAGCGTTTGATTAGAGTTATGATTAGCATTATGATTAGAGTTATGATTAGAGTTATGATTAGCGTTTGATTAGAGTTATGATTAGCATTATGATTAGAGTTATGATTAGCGTTGTGATTAGCGCGACACCATTATTAACATATTTTGCTGAAAAATTATTTCAGAATTTTAGAAAAAACATTTCAGACTGCTTGTTTTAATATTGGGATTATCTTCAGGTGTATATTTAGCGCCTGATAAAGCATTATTATTATTATTATTATTATTATTGTTATTATCATTATTATTATTGTTATTATTATTGTTGTTATTATTGTCATTATTATTATCATTATTATTATTGTTATTGTTATTGTTGTTATTATTATTATTATATCTCTGGGTTCTCTTTAGCAGTTGCTGGCTGTTGATTTGTCCGAGGGTCGAAAGCAAACGTTCATCAAACGAGTGAGTTTTATTTTAATTTGTAGTGTTTGTTGCTCGTCACTACCTGCAGCTCTGCTGTTCTTTGTTGCTTGTTGTTGTTTTGAAATCGCTTCATAAATCAGTTTAAACACATTAAAGCTGCGTGTTTGAGACGCTTCCTCACCGCGAGTCTCTCCTGCTGCTGATCCGCTTTATAGCATAACGGCTGTAACTCCGCCTCCTGACTCTCAGCCAATCAGAACTCAGCAAGCTGCAGTGATGCTTGTGCAGATGAAGTGATGTTCTTTGTGTTTGTGTGAACAGATCGGAGACGAGGACTCGATTCTCCCCCCCAAGCTGAAGGAGGAGATCCTGCAGGCTCTGAGGAGCAGGAGCCACAAAGCCAGTCAGATATCCCTCACTCATCCCTCACTCGTCCCTCACTCGTCCCTCACTCGTCCCTCACTCATCCCTCACTAATCTCTCACTCATCCCTCACTCGTCTCTCACTAATCTCTCACTAATCTCTCACTAATCTCTCACTCATCCCTCACTCATCCCTCACTCATCCCTCACTCATCTCTCATCCCTCACTCACCCCTCATCCCTCATCCTTCACTCATCCCTCACTCCTCCCTCATCCTTCACTCATCCCTCACTCAACCCTCACTCATCCCTCATCCCTCACTCATCCCTCACTCACCCCTCACTCATCCCTCATCCTTCACTCACCCCTCATCCCTCACTCATCTCTCACTCATCCCTCACTCATCTCTCATCCCTCACTCACCCCTCATCCCTCACTCATCCCTCACTCATCCCTCACTCATCCCTCACTCATCCTTCACCCATCCCTCACTCATCCCTCATCCTTCACTCACCCCTCACTCACCCCTCATCCCTCACTCATCCCTCACTCATCCCTCACTCATCCTTCACCCATCCCTCACTCATCCCTCACCCCTCACTCACCCCTCATCCCTCACTCATCCCCTCACTCATCCCTCACTCATCCCTCCCTCATCTCTCACTCATCCCTCACTCATCTCTCATACCTCACTCATCCCTCATCCCTCACTCATCCCTCACTCATCCCTCACTCATCCTTCACTCATCTCTCATACCTCACTCATCCCTCATCCCTCACTCATCCCTCACTCATCCCTCACTCATCCCTCATCCTTCACTCACCCCTCGCTCACCCCTCATCCCTCACTCATGACGAAATATAAAAATTTTTTCTTTTCATTCCTTTCTCTCTCTCTCTCTCTCACTCTCTCACACGACCGAATTTAATACTCCATAAAAATAAATTAAAATTTATTTATTTATTTATTTATTTATAAAGTGCTTTTAAAAAGTTACTAATAATAATTCTTCTTCAAAGAGGCCACTAAGGGGCGGAGCTTCAATTACATATATTTAACCAATCACAGAACCAAACTTGGTCATGTGACATCACTACTCATCTTTCATTTCCACTTCTTTACCTCAGCTTGGTGTTTATCATAAAACGTTGTTATGAAATTATTAAAAGTTCAGACTCTAACGTTTGGCAGTTTTGTCGTTAGCATGGTTAGCACTGAGGTTAGCTAGCGCTACATAAAGCGGTGTGATGATGTCACTGTGCTTTAACGCTGTGTTTCAGGTTTGGAGGAACTGAACCGCATCGTCCCCGAAGCCTTCCTGCCGTTCTTCATCAAAACCGTCGGCCATTTTTCCAAACACTTAGTGAGGAACGGCGCGGACGCAGCGGCGCACTTCCAGAAGAGGAGCTTCTGTAAAGCCATCGAGTCCAAAAGCATTCGACATTTCGTTAAGAAGTTCGTACAGACGCAGATGTTCGACCTGTTTATCCAGGAAGTGGAGCAGAGACCCGCCTCCCAGATAGGTGACGCACACGCCCACTGCACTGCACAGACACGCCCACTGCACTGCACAGACACGCCCACTGCACAGACACGCCCACTGCACTGCACAGACACTCCCACTGCACTGCACAGACACTCCCACTGCACAGACACGCCCACTGCACTGCACAGACACTCCCACTGCACAGACACGCCCACTGCACAGACACGCCCACTGCACTGCACAGACACTCCCACTGCACAGACACGCCCACTGCACAGACACGCCCACTGCACTGCACAGACACGCCCACTGCACTGCACAGACACTCCCACTGCACTGCACAGACACTCCCACTGCACAGACACGCCCACTGCACTGCACAGACACTCCCACTGCACAGACACGCCCACTGCACTGCACAGACACTCCCACTGCACAGACACGCCCACTGCACTGCACAGACACTCCCACTGCACAGACACGCCCACTGCACAGACACGCCCACTGCACTGCACAGACACTCCCACTGCACTGCACAGACACTCCCACTGCACAGACACGCCCACTGCACTGCACAGACACTCCCACTGCACAGACACGCCCACTGCACTGCACAGACACGCCCACTGCACTGCACAGACACTCCCACTGCACAGACACTCCCACTGCACTGCACAGACACGCCCACTGCACTGCACAGACACGCCCACTGCACTGCACAGACACGCCCACTGCACTGCACAGACACGCCCACTGCACAGACTACTACACATTCAGACACGCCCACTATGTAAATAGACACGCCCACGTTTTAGATTCGTTTATTCCGCTTTTATTCGGTGTTTTATTTTCGTTACGTCTTTTTCTGTCTTGCAGGTTTTTTTGAGCAGAAGATCTCGGAGTATCACAGGAAGATGCGAGAGAAAGCGAAGAAACACTAGAACTTTATAAACGTGTGTAAAATATACAGAAGCTGGATGTGAAATAATTCTTCAGAATGTAGATAGAAAAATGAGCTTTATTTATCTGTTAGTAAGTTTATTGTAAATCGGGGAACGTGTGTGTGTGTGTGTGTGTGTGTGTGTGTGTGTAAGATGATATTTTAGTTTTAGATTTTGATCTTAATATTTTTTAAATTGATAGCGAGTGGTTTATAAAAACTGAGCCAGAATTAAATAAAAACTTTTCTTTTAAATGTTGCGTAGTTTTTATTTTTATTGACTGTTTTTTATTAAATTAAATTATTTATTTACAAAGTCATAACACGTAAACAATTAATCAACACCAAGCTAAGATTAGCAACATGCTAAAGCAGGAGTTTTTATATTTTGTTTGTTTTATTAGGTTTGTGTTTAAGAAGAAAAATTCACTGAGTTAGAGATTATTTATTCTGATTAAAGCTGTGAATAATGAATAAAATCAACTTTAATGGTTTTCACTTTAAAGGAACATTTTGGTGAAAAATTACGTTTACAGAGAAAAAAAACATGATGCTGCAGTAATGACACTGTCCACTGGGGGCACACACACACTTTACACACCACTGATCAGGCAATCACAGCTGTGTGTGTGTGTGTGTGCATGTGCTACTGTGTGTGTGTGTGTGTGTGTTACTGTGTGTATGTTACTGTGTGTGTGTGTGTGTGTGTGTGTGCGCGTGTTACTGTGTGTATGTTACTGTGTGTGTGTGTGTCTGTGTGTTTGCGTGTGCGTATTAGTGTGTGTCTGTGTGTGCGTGTGTTACTGTGTGTTAGTGTGTGTCTGTGTGCATGTGTGTGTGTGTTACTGTGTGTGTGTTACTGTGTGTTAGTGTGTGTCTGTGTGCATGTGTGTGTGTTACTGTGTGTATGTGTGTGTGTGTGTTACTGTGTGTATGTTACTGTGTGTGCGTGTGTGTGTGTTAGTGTGTGTCTGTGTTACTGTGTGTGTTAGTGTGTGTCTGTGTGCGTGTTACTGTGTGTATGTGTGTATGTGTGTGTGCGAGTTAATAAACGTTATTTTTTAAATGTTTATAAATGTGATATACACTAAATATAAATCACTCCTGTGATTTAAATTTATAATTTTGTATAAAATTAAAAAAATTAAAATCTGCAAAATAATTCTATATATTAATTTTTAAATGTTTACAAATTGAACATTTCTTCAATTCTACAATATAATAAAATTTATTTATTATTATTTAAGAATTTATCATTTATAATTTATAGTATATTATAATAATCATTACATCACATATAAGCTTAAATAAATAGAATTCAATAATAGATATATAAAGAAATTCTTTAAAATAAATATTTAATAAATAATATTTTTTTCAAATAATAAAATAGTGCTGAAAAAAGAGTTTATGATATTATTATGGATGTAATTTTTAATTTAATAACATTATTTAGTAGTAATCACCACAAAACAACAACAACAACAACAACAATAACAATAATAATAATAATAATAATAATAATAATAATAATAATAATAAACTGTTATAAATAAATAAATAACAAATATAAGCAAGTGTAGAAATCTTTATGAAATTATGGACGTCTCAAATTTTTAATAATCACAAA
>NC_069717.1:550825-555825 GCF_027358585.1 Pangasianodon hypophthalmus
TGGCGACATTTACAACAAGATTGAAATATTCAAAGATGGAAAGCAAAGTCAAGTGTAATAACCAAAAAATATCATATAAACAAACAACAAAACAGAGAGAAATCATTAAATACATCATATACAGGGTGTGAAATAAAGCTCAGCTTCACTGGAGGAAAAATATAAAAATATAATATATATATATATATACGGCTTATGGATCAGCCTGTAGATTATATTATTATGCGCTGATTATTATATAGAATTCCACATTTTTGCATTTTAACAACCTGCACTTTTACCTTTCATATATTTATTATTATATTGCACATTTAACGCAGTTTGGTGGAATTTGGTGTACTTTAGAAATGTAATAATCGAATTTAATAATCAGTAAACATTATATGGTAAATGATTAACAGTGTAATTGTTACTATTTTTTAATTATTATTATAATAATATTACACTATGTATACTAAACCTTAGTAATTATTAGTATAATTATTAGTACTTACTCTATTAAAAGACAGTTCTGCTTGAACAGTGGATGTTGGACGAACACGTAAAATACAAACTCAGTTTATTCATAAAGATAAAAAAGCAAAAATCATTTTCTTTAACAGAAACGTGTCGTTATGAAGAAAAAACAAAACCCAAAAAATAAACACAAACTCACAGATGCCCTTTATGATGAATTATTATTATTATTGTTATTTTGTACAAAAATAAAAATACACAGGAATAAATCTTGAAGTCTAACAGGAAAATAAAAACACACGTGTGATCTGGTGTCGTGATTAATAATCAGAAACGCAGGGCCGTGAGGATGACGATGATGACGATGATCTCTTCAAATTATAGTCAATTACAAAAAATAAACAGATTTCATCAGTATTGATGATTTAACAGCACTTATCTACATCAGAGTTGCATAGTGGCACATTTGTTCAGAGAAATAATAATTAAAAAAAACAACTTACCTTAAGTGCAAGACAAAATAATCAGTGTATAATCCCGGACATTACTGTAAGTTTCAGGAGTGTGAAACGCACGCGCCTAATTTCTGTCTCCTTACAAAATAAAAAATCAGTATATACATCGTTTAATGCAGAAATCACATTAATGCAGTGAGATTTTTTAATTTATACAACAATTATTAAAGATCACAGAGAGCGATGCTCTGAAAAAAAGGCTTTTTTAGAAAAATCACACTGTTTTTGTTGTTTGAAATGAAACTGCAAATACAAGGTAATGAAATGAACTGAAATAAAATACAAAAGCAAACAGATTTTCTTAAAATTTCAAATCAAATTCATTAAAAAATCAATCTGAGTACATCGCTTGAACCAAAAACAAATAAAAATATTATTTTTTTCCATTTTTACTCTTTCTGTGGCGTCTCAGTTTTGTATAGATGAACTGAGTTCTCTTGGCTCAAAGGATTGTGGTTCAGTTGCCAAAAAGCCAAACGAATAACTGCACAATGTGTTACAAAAATAAGTAAAATAAGGAGATTAGAACATTAAGCAAAAAATATATATATATATTCAGCACCAAAAAAAACAACAACTTGAAAATTCACTACACACTTTAATCAACATCTCACTCATCAGAAAAAGACTTTAAATTGGATTAAATCACGGAGTGGATCATTTACTCAACGTCATCACCACAACCAGGAACCGTCCTACCTCCAAACATCTCAAACACTCCGTGTGTGTGTGTGTGTGTGTGTGTGTGTGTGTGTGTGTGTGTGTTACAGTAAAATACTGAGTGACAGTGTGTGTGATGAAGTGGAGTCACTGTTTGTTGATTGTTTTCCTATAACAGCACGTCCCCAACCGTTTAAATCCTCTTACACCACGGCAGTTTAACAAGGAATTTTTAAAAAGCAATATATCATACATTTTATCTGTTTATAGTTACATTTAATGTGAAACGTGTTAGTTCCTGTTGTCACTTACGTTATAGCAGCTATAAACTCTCGTTCCCTCACCAGCCTCTTTATTCTCTCTCTTCAAGTTAATAAGAGAAAATAATCGCAGCTTGTTGCGCATGTTACTGAGAAACCGCAAAGAAGCGTAAACTCCTCTGTCCTGAAGACGTCAGAAAACTTACAGTTACAGCTTCACCTCTGACTGTTACAAAGCGCTGACACTGGAGACTCCTTCCATACATGTTACATAAACACATTTCTCCTTACAGATCAACAAATTAAAGCGTTTTTTAATCCGTTTATTATCAGTGAAGCGTGTGCTGCACACGTCCCTGTGAATGAGCTGTTGCTATAGAAACGATAACGTATTAGAGCGAGCGCATTAATATAAACCTGCGCTACTGTCAGAGCTGCTGTTATAGAGAATTAATCAACACCTTCTGACCAATCAGAGTCCAGAACTGGTGTAACGTGGTTTATAATATTATTATGATATAAAGTGAGTTACAGTATTTTGCCACTGTGGCAGTATTGTGATATTATGATGTATGTTGATTATCAGCACATACCTGCCTGACACACACACACACACACACACACACACACGAACACACGCACGAACACACGCACACACACACACACACACACACACACACACCCTCGTTATCGTGAAATACATTTCTTTGTATCGCTTACAAACAGCAGAATGTTTCACACTGGCCTTATCACTCTGAGCCACACCTTTCTCACAAACACACACACACACACACACACACACACACACACACAAACCAACCAGGCAGTTCCTCACACACCTTCACAACACATTTAAGCCAACACACGTACAGAAACACACTGAAACAGTTCCTGGAGTTTGAGATTTGAGCTGCTGGCTGATCATTAGCTTTAGTTTCTGGCAGCTACACACACACACACACACACACAGGGTTTGTCAGGTCCAGGAGGGGGGGGTTTGGGGGGTTAAAGGTCAGGTGGAGCTTTAGGACTGAGCTCGGTCGTAATCCTTCACCATGCGTTTGATGTGGAAGAGTTTGTGACGCAGGAGACGGCAGCGCTGCTTTTTCTCCTGATAATCCGGCATCTGAAACACAGCCGTCGCCGTTAGCAACGCATTTACTACACATCAACACATTAACACATTAACACATCTCACCAGGACTTACTAAATCATCATGACACGGTTCAGGGTCGAGTCATATCAACAGATCCATTAAAACTTCATACAAACAAAACAGTAAAATAAAAACCAAAATCTGTGCTGCTATAAATTCATCCAGAATAAGAGATAAGGACAAATAAAACAAAATAAAACAAAATAAAATACTAAACTGAAACGAAAAAATAAACTAGTTGGAAATATTGACTGAATGCAGACCGAAT
Organism: Pangasianodon hypophthalmus; assembly: GCF_027358585.1. Lineage (NCBI taxonomy): Eukaryota > Metazoa > Chordata > Actinopteri > Siluriformes > Pangasiidae > Pangasianodon > Pangasianodon hypophthalmus. Next base: position 554,142 of record NC_069717.1, read on the forward strand.
AAAAAACAGATGTGTGTTAATTGTTGTTTTTCCGCACAGCATCTGACTGAACATGTTTATGGGCGTGTCAGGCGTTTCCATGGCAACATGTTTAGGTGCAGCTTGGTATAAGATTAGCGTAGATGTATATCGTGGTAAACACCTGAGAAAACTAATTACAACTTATCACAAGAAAGGTTTCACAGTAAACATTCAAAACTGATGGATAATAAACAAATAAATAAACAAATAAAATAAAACTAAAACGTAATAATAAAACTGTAATGATCCCTCACCCGCTTCAGGTCTTTCAGACGATTAAATTCCTCTGCTACGGCCTAAAAAAGAAAGAAAAAACGAGTTACTTTTATGATCAGGTAATAAATAGAACAATATCCTGATAATATCCAACGCTGATTACATTGCCCCGCCCCCAGCCCCATGCGTAAGAGGTGTGTTCTGATTACGGCAGCGTTGTCATGGTAACCTGCTTCAATTTGATCACACTGGCGTCCTGCATTTCCCCGCCCCCTAGTTAGCGTTAGCCATAGGTAGTTAGCAGTGGTAGTTAGCATTATTCGTTTTTCATTATCGAGGCTGAAAAGTGAGTGATTGTGAGAAATAACAGTGTTTATTGTAACAGTGTTTATTGTAACAGTGTTTATTGTAACAGTGTTTACTGTAACAGTGTTTACTGTAACAGTGTTTATTGTAACAGTGTTTACTGTAACAGTGTTTATTGTAACAGTGTTTACTGTAACAGTGTTTACTGTAACAGTGTTTATTGTAACAGTGTTTATTGTAACAGTGTTTATTGCAGGCGTTTCGTTCGTTACTCGCCTGGTATTTGTTCGTCCCCTCGTTCAGCGTGTCGAGTTCTCGGCTCAGTTTGTTCAGCTCGTCGTTGATGTCGTCGATTTCAGCGCACAGTTGTTTGTACGTGCGCAGATCCGAATCGAACTCCCTCTTGTACTCCTGCCTCTGAGAGCTGGACGTGATCTCCGGGTACACACTGAAGAGAAAATACACAATTCAGCTGCGAGTACACACTCAGCCAACATCCAGCTGTGATTCAACAGAAAATAACACAACATTTAACGCCTGCATACTGACTCCTTTATCTGCATTACGCATGTTGCAGTGCATTGTGGGAAATAAAGAGTGATTGCACCCGCTGCAAAACAGCAAAACATCTAAAACAGTGCATTAACCAGTGAAAAGTGGCTGTCACTTAATTCACAATTGATTCATTCACAGTTTCCGATTTTATTTAAAAAATTTAATTCACGAATCAGACTTTTTTGTACAATTTGAATCAATTCACTAAACAGTGATTCAATTCATGAATCAAAAGTGTTTTTACAGTAGAAATGATTCATTTGACTCTTTTTACTAGAGTGATTCAGTTCACGTCTCAGCTGATCGTTTGGGGTGAAGAGACATCGAACGTGCACACAGCGTCGTACCCAGCCCAAAGATACCACACGAGAAGGATGATAACGGATGCCAACACACACACACAGACACATGCACGCACACACACACGCACATGCACGCACTCATACGCACACACACACAAATAAGGTAAACAATTTGTATGAGATTTCCTCCTGTGCAGGACGTTCGGTTATTGTCCTACTCAGAGACATTTCCTGTAGCCGAGAGCACACAGTGCAGGAAAACAGCTGTTCACATCACACACACA